>NC_079392.1:24050305-24072805 GCF_029220125.1 Pseudoliparis swirei | reverse complement strand
CGACCCGAACGGATGCCAAACCGAGTTTATTTGACGTGTGTGTCTGGGTGGGGGGAGGGGCGTCACGTTTCAGCTCGTACAGTAACACACTAGTCACATTCAGGAAAAAGTTGAGGTTTTTATGTTCAAGTAATTATATTTTACAATCACCCGCAGTGAATTCCTGCCTCGCCGACGCAGACGGAGTCACCGAGTCGGGCTCTCACCCGCCCGGGATGGCAGGAAACCGTTAAATACGGGTAGGCTCCGTGAAAGGAGGCGCTCCTGTGACAAAAGCCGCGCCGCCCGTCGTCCCGTTAGAACACCGACGGCCACGGCCTACGTGTTAAATGCACACAAAGCATTTGACATCTGGCCAGAAACTCCACAAGCAGTGAAATGTGTGTGGGCGCGGAGAACCGACAATTTTCGGATATCAGTCAGTCGCGCGCAATTCCAGGATGCTTTATTTTCATTGGTTGCTGGATTAAATCTTACCCAGATACAACAGATACGGGTTTTTTTCTGATTGGCTATTGTGTAGCCCATTTCTTTTTTTTGATTGGCTGATAAGTGTCTCCTCACGGCAGAACTCCAAGGGAGCGCTTGATTCCTCCACGGTGAGGGCAGCGCGGCCAGCTCATGTTGGCGCGCTGCGGCACATTAAAACATTAAATAGCCGAGAGTTTTTTTCAGCGTGAGAAATACGATGTGTGGCGGGAGTGAGTGACTTAAGACCGAAATGCGTGAGTCTCACGCTCAATGCGTGACACTTGAGAGCCCTGTATACAGTATATAGTGTGTGTTTGTGTGTTTGTCATCTACGCCTGACCGGACACGTGAAAACTGACCATAATCTGTGTGTAAACAGGCCGGTGTCGCGATGATAAAACCAATACATAAAGGAGATTGTAATGAGTTGACTCACGGGCGTAGTCATGGGAAAGGCGGCTGCACGGTGTCTCAGAGGAGAAGAGAAGGGATTATCAACACGGTAGGCAACGTACAGGCCGTGGGTGTCTGGAGCTGTGTGGAACAGGAACACAGGAAGTACAATTAAAAGCTGCAGGTAAGTGCTCGGAGCCGTGTGAGATCGTAGGCGTGCCTGTATGAGCAAGAGGGAAAGTGTCTGTAGTCTGTATGAGTTTCTGTGTGCGTAGGTGTGTGTGTGTGGGTGTGTGTGTGTGTGTGTGGGCTGCTGGCCCTTCTGCTCTGTGTGGGCTTTGGGTGTTGGTTTGATTACAGTGTCTTTGAGCACCTCTGTCTGTCACAGCTGCGCCAAAGATCAGCAGATGTGTAGACAGAGATATGAACCGTGGAACTTATAATGATGACACACACACACACAGACACACATGCACACACACACACACACACACACGCTTTCTTTCTTCCCAGCTGTGTCTGTGATTGCATTCTCACGGGGAACTCCAAACATGTTCAAACACGTTTGTTTAGTAACGTTAATGACATCGATGCAGTTATTATGGGAGAGAGTTGGTGCCAGGCACAAATTTGCCCTACTATTTTTTTTTTATTCTGCATTTTGAGTCAACATGCTGACAGTAAACTCAACATTTCAGTGCATACACCCAAGATAGAAGGTTTGTTTATTCTCAAAACGTTTGCCTTTTATTCCCCACATTTCATCTTTATTGTCAAAATAGTCCTTTTAACTTTATTCTTAATATTTTGACATTGAATAGGCACCACGATACAACAATGTAAAGTATCCTTTTATCAGGGTTCCAAACTAACACAAATAATTAAAGAGTGATAGAAATACAAATGCATATACTAAATATTAAATGTTACGTACATTCTCATCCAAACAATCACACACACTCATGGTGATGAGCCTAAACGTCCATTTATCAGCTCAAGACATTAAGTTTTAACTTTTTGATTGAAGCTCAAAACTCAAAAGAAAGTCGACCTTTGAATCAGATTTTCTTCAATATTTTGTTCCCGAAATGTAAAAACACCCGAGCTACCAAAGATAAAAGTTATTCAGGTGGAACAAATCTTCATTTGTCAAGTGGATATTTCTTGGAGAATAATTGGAGTATAATTGTGAAGATATGGACTCGTGTATACAAGCGTGAGTCATCTGCATAGCATCAAATCCAAAATACTAGTTTTTCAAAAACCACAAAAAATAATATTTCTCTTCCTTTTCTATTCCCTTCGTCTGTAAATAAAACATTTCGCCTCAAGAAACCGGAGGTTTAGAATCAGAACATTAATAATGAATAACGATAAACAAACCTCCAACTGTTGAAAAGACTGACATTTGTAAATATAACCAGTTTGGTTGAAGGACATGATTTAGAAGAGAATATCTTCTATAAGTTAAACATTAGAATTTAAGCATTTAAGCTATAAACATTGCGGGTGGAAACACGGTATTGAGTTAATGTGATTTACAATTAAAAAGTAATTCATAAGCTACGTATAGCAGAATGTTATAAGTAGCAACATCTATGTTAGGATTTAAAATACAATTGTAGTTGTCTTATTAAATGATGAGAAATAATATGTTCACGGTTCAAGTCTCCAACAAGTAAAATTTTCAGCATTGCATTAAAGATTTAAGGACATTTTCCACATCTTAAGACAATTAACCGGGGGGGAACCAGCAATGTTCATGTCACCAAGACAAATAATAATCTCCTGTTAAAACCTTTAACTTGGGGGACATTTTGAAAGATAAGGATCTATTTGCAGAGATGGAATATGACATTGATATGGTTTGATTTGTGTATCTCCTGAAACAATAAATCATGTTTTTTATATCTTTAGAATAAGCCTTGCTCGGACAGGAAGTAGTGAGTTGCGCAGGAACTCCCCGGTACACGGAAAACTCAGATAATTTTAGTGGACGAGAGAAGGTCGGCAGAGATATCGCCGACGGTAGACGTGGAAATCTAAAATACGTTCACGTGTTTTACCGTTCTTTACGACAAAATCTACGCATGTTTCGGAGCATCCTAACACGAGGAGAAAGCGCCTTCAAGTTCGCTGTCGGGAAAAAAAAAACATAAAAAGGGCGACGATAATTCTTTGTGAACGAAAGTCCCGAGTTGTAGTCCGTCCGCCGTCCGCCTGATCGCACGTGAATGCAGCGTGAATCCTTTCAGATACGGCCGCGCTGCATCGTTGCGTGAGTAGCGGTTACCGACGATCGATGGCTTCATTTACACGGCCGCCGATAAAGGTTACGGCGGCTTCGAAGAGCGCCTTTAAAAAAAAAAGGAGAACGGATCTCCTGCGTTTCGACAGAGAAGCACTCCTTTGAAAATAATCAATGGGGAGACGTCGACCTCATTTTAGCGATGCACACGCAGCACAAAAAGGCCGAGCCGAGGTGAAAATAAGTGTTTACCCAGGGAAATGGAATAGTAAAATAAAAATGATCACGCTGGGAGATGAGGCGCGGTGAGCATTCCCCTGGTGGAGATTACACTGGAAATGATAGATCCCACACTCCTCTCTTCTCCCTCTTTAAAGGAGAGAAGCTGGCCTCTCTGTGAAAAGTGCAGCGCTCACCCAGACACCCAGAGGTCCTGCGTGACCTACTTAGCGAGACCCGGCGGTGGGCTTCGGTAGTTCTTCTGACGAGCTCGCCAGCTCTGTTTTTTCGAGCTACTTCACTTCCTATATCCGAACGCCGCACACCCCGCTCTGCATCTCCGATTCTCTACCTCCTATTCCTGTAGAGGGGTTTTTTGCATACGATCGTTCCTTTTGTTGTTGTTGCATGCGTGTCGGTACATGTGTGGGCTCTTCAGGTTTCTGCTTAAAGGCGAGCGTGATTCTGAGAACAGTCTGTTCGGGAAGAAAATCGAGGTCAGGCGAGCGAGCGGCGAGCTCATCGGACGACGGCCGTTCGCGGGTCCGGATGTCGCGACGACGCCCGACGGGTTTGTCATCCATCTCTTCTCGCCGCTCGGTCCGAGACCCACGCATGTTCCGGCAAGAGCCTCCAAATACTGCACTTATTTTACTAAAAAGAATAATAATAATAACTTTCTTTATATAGCACCTTTAAAAACAATGTTTACAAAGTGTTCCACAGAGAGTCAAAGCAAAACAAATGGAATAGCAATAAACCAATATTACATTAAAAAATATATATTAAAATTAAAATAATAAATAAAAAGTTCATTAAAAACCAAATAAATTAAAAACAGACTAACTAAATTAGGGGCTCTTGTTAATCACGACTTCCTGTCCGAGCACGGCAGCAAACGCAGAGATCTTTTTTTCTTCTTCGAGAGCCATCTTTGGTTTGTCTGCTCCGGGCTACCGTCGAAACACGAAGGGTGCAACGCGGCGGACCGAGTGAAGACGACCCGCTTCCCCGTGTGGACGGGACGTCTCATTCTACAGATATAAAAATATGATTTATTGTTTCAGGAGATTCACACATCAAATACATCATATTAAATATTGTATTCCATCTCTGCAAATAGATCCTTATCCTTCAAAATGGCTCCCAGGTAGACGCATTAATGGGAGATTATTATTTATCTTGGTTATTTGAAGATGGCTGGTTCCCCTTCATCGTCTTAAGATGTGGCGAATCCCTTCCAAGTGACCCTGAGCACGAAGTGAAACCTTCGTTGGAACTTTATTTTGAAAAGCCACCATGCATGTAACTGGAACAACCGACTGTTGTCACCTGAACACGGTAATCAGACGCCACAGGCGCCGCAGCAATCTGATTGGACATCAGAGCCGGGAGGCCAAATGCCTCACATCAACAACAACAACAACAACAAACACCTGATTCATTCTTCCTCCTCGTCATCGTCCGACTCCACCATTATCCCCCCCCCCCCTCTCCATCTCTGGGGTGTGAAACTCAGGTGGAGCTATCGCATCTCGCATATCAAATATATTCAGAGACATCTTGAAAGTGTTGCGTTACCGTGGCGATCCACTGAACACAACTCAATGCAAATACACGTACGATAACCAGAAGGTGCAAACATAAACACAATGCACTCTTATTATTACTTATTACTCTTATTAGTAGCCCCCCCCCCCCCCCACGCGGTACCGTCCATGCGTGGGGTCTGGCGTTGTTCGCGCGCAACACGCTTAAAACAGCGAGGAGTTATCCGTGTGAATCTTTTTCCCGGACGGGAGCGCCGACGCATGGCGGCCGACACATTGTCTTCCGTGAGAAATGCAGAGGTGAAAGTGCGAGTGGGTAGAGGCAGCTGTCATTGGTGGGATGTGATGAATGACGGATGGTTGGGTGGGGGGGGGCTGTCGTGACTCCCATCCTGATCCTGAGCGGTGACCAAGAGAGTGGGAGGAAGAGGAAGAGAGAGAGAAGAAGAAGAAGGAGGAGGAGGAGGAGAAGAAGAAGAAGAAGAAGAAGAAGAAGAAGAAGAAGAAGAAGAAGAAGAAGAAGAAGAAGAAGAAGAGGAAACCGTGGGTCGACCTGTTTTAATTCTCTCTCTCTCTCTGCAGAAGGACACAGCAGGAGGGGGGGAGGGGGTGTCAGAGTGGGAACGGAGCATCATCTATTTGTCATCTCTCTCTTTTTCTCTCCCCCTCTCTCTCTCTCTTTCTCTCCCCCTCTCTCTCTCTTTTCCTCCATTTGTCTCTTTTCTCTCCACGCCTCTGTCCTGCTGTTTCCCGGCTCCTCGTGGGAGAGCAGCGGCAAACACAACAAGAGGAGGTTGTTTATGTGAGGAAGAGCAGCGCGTTATTAACCTGGTGCTGCCTCGCCTCGGGTTACCTCTTCTTCTTCTCCCCCCCCCCCCCCCCACACACACACACACACACACACCAGGCCTCGTCGTTTGTCCTCAACAATCACAGGAAGTCCGTCTGCGTTGCTTCTCATCTCCCCGTGGAGGATGTTCCACCCAATGGGAACCGTCACCGGTGCATGGAGCCTATAGGAAAACAATAACAACAACAACACATTACGACCGTGTAGTTGTTTGTAGCATCAAATACTTTTCTTCTTCATGGCTTTTCGTTTATAACTAAATGTGTGTTGGGAGTTGCCAGGTGTGTGTGTGTGTGTGTGAGGGGGGGGGGGGGGGTCAGCCGGTGCTTCTGGAGGAGTTTCCCGCCATTCCACCACATCTCCGCCTCAGGTATAATTGTTGTTGTTGAATAACAGAGAAACACCGCACGACCCATCACAGAGGTTCATGTTGATTTATTATTCGAGGAAATCGTTTGTTCTGCTGTTGCAAAAGTAACAGATGCATTTTTTTATGTCACTTGAAATAAACTTTATTGTTTTTTGTTGGACTATATTTAAAAAGGGGGGGGGGCAGCGGGATTTGTTTGTTTGTTCAATAATTTACAAAGTAGTCTGAAGAAACAAGAAACAATAGATGAGATTGTGTATCATGATCCAGCCTGAAAATAATCATATGTAATGATTAGGGCTGTGAAATGATAAAAAAATTTAATCGGGTTAATCACAGGTTTTTGTGGATTAATCATGATTAATCACATATTACCGATATTCTCGGTATATTTTGTGAGAACATAGAGATTTATGACAAAAGACGGATATATACATTTATACATTCTTCTATACAATGGTGCTGCAACTCAGCAGTTATTTAGCAGTTTTCTTCCATATGGAACATTAATACATCTTCATCCTAAACAGAATATTTAACCCTCCTGTTACCTTTCGGGTCAATTTGACCCCATTCAATGTTTAATGTTGGTGTTCTTTGGGGTCAATTTGACCCCAGGCTGTTTTTCACTGTGTCAAACATATCAGAAATATCAACTTTTTTATTTATTTAAAGGGCTATTTAGGTAGTCAACAAACAAACATAAAGTACCTCACACTTAAACTTGGGAAACAATATTAATTCTAATAATTTTCTGGAGGTTTTAATTGCTGGGGTCAAATTGACCCCGAGGGTAAAATATGTTAGTAAATGTAAAGGTAACAGGAGGGTTAAACAGAACATTTTTCTCTTGTTTGTCAACCATGAACTCCACCATGATACAATCTAAAGGCCTCTAGTCTTCCTCTAGCAGCTGCTGAGGCAAACTGACTGTGTGGGTTTTCTTCATGAACTGGGCCGTGATGAAAGGGACGGTGGGAACACCGCTGCAAAGCTGAAACCTCACCGGCCCGGACAGGTGGACAGATTGACAAGTGACTTTTTTTTGCTCGGTCCCGATGCGCGCGCACGGAGCTCCGTGGCGCGCGAGACGGAGATCGATAAGTGTTAACGCAACGCGAAGAGACAGAAATGACATGCTGCTGTGGAGATACGATCAACAACAGACGTTTAGTTTAATAAACAAAGACGTGCTATAGAGAACATGTCAGGGGGCGGGCCAATCTTTTTAATGTCATGCGATCTACCGACACTACGCCGCGATCGACTGGCAGGTCGCGATCGACGTGTTGAGACCCTGATCTACAGGAAGTAAAAGTCGTAACAAGGTTTCCGTAGGTGAACCTGCGGAAGGATCATTACCGATGAACAGACCGTCTGCATGAGAGCGGACAGAGTTCAGATTGAAGTGGTGTATTGGAAGCTCATTTTGCAAGTGACTTTTTTTTCGTCCCGACGACCAACAACAGACGGATTGGAAGCTCATTCTGCGCATGCGTTAAATGCGTTAAAAAATAACTAGTTAAACCTGTAATTGAATTAACTTGAGTTAACGCGTTATTTTTCACAGCACTAGTAATGATATTTATATACATAAAGATGAAGGAATATGTCAAACTAACCACCCTTCTCCAATCTGTGTCGCAGGATTCACATTTGCTTCTCTCCGTGACATCCGTGCCCAAAAAATGTCCCGACAGGCGAACCTTGCGAGTCAACGTTCCCAAAAACATTGGCGAGAGGCGAGAGGCCCCGCCCACACGGCCCCGCCCACACGGCCCCGCTGCCATCGACCCTCCAGTCTCTGCGGGGGAAGTGGGAGAGGCAACGTTGTCATATATATAATATGTATATATTTATATTTAAAGACAAACAGCACGCAGAGACAGTGGTGCGTCTGACATTGGGACACACACACACACACACACACACACACACACACACCGCTCCTCTCCACGCGGCGTCATACAGAGGTGATAATTAGCTCATGCTGTATTCTCCTTGACCCGACACATCGACGTCCAAAAGCATGAGCAGCCTGTTTGTCTCACAGCCAGTGCTTTTGTTCCATTCGTGTGTGTGTGTGTGTGTGCTTGTGCAAGTGGGCCTGTCACCCCCCCCCCCCCTCAAACACCACCCCCTGAATGCCCCGCCGAGTTCGCACCTCCCTCCGCGCGGCGTCTCCCCTCCTCTGACCCGGTCTGGAGGTGGCGAGGCTGAAGCAGCGGCGCTCGGGCCTCCCGGGGGGGTCGGGGGGGGGGGGGGGGATCGGTCCACGCTGCACAGGAGCACGGCAGCAGAAGCTCCCACACATGGAGCTCAGACAAAGAGGCACACGGCCTCTCCTCCCCCCCCCCCTCCTCCTCCTCCTCCTTTCTCCTCCACGCATGCATGAGGAGGTGGGGAGCAGGAGAAGGAGGGAGACGGGGGAGAGGCAGGCGGGCTTTGATTTGTTTTTATTTTTATTTGTTTTGCTTCATCGTTTCAGAAAAAAAAATGTTTTCCGGGAGAAATCCGTCGCTGAATTATTGACGTCTTCATTCAATGTTGATGCCGTTCTCTTGTTGGGGAGAACTGGAGGTTCCAGAGTGAGGGAGGTCCTGAACACACACTGGTACTGTTGAGGCTCCACCTCCTCCTCCTCCTCCTCCGCCCGCACACACACACACACACACACACGTCTGTCTGTCTTGTACCTCCTGGCACTCCCTCCATCCTTTCTGGCTTGTGTGGGAGTGTGTGTGTGTGTGTGTGTGTGTGTGTGTGTGTGTGTGCTGGAGGAAGAGGAGGGTGGAGAGCGAGAGATGGGGAGGGAGAATTAGATCATGTAATGAGAGCTGCTGGCAGTGTGACTAAACTGGCTAACTATAGCTAACAACATTACACACTGTCCATCTGGGGCCGGGCATGTACCCCCCCCCCCCCCCACACCGCCCCTCCGCTCTCCTTTTTTTTGGGCGTAAGAGTATAATCAGGCATGTAAAGGACTTCCTTTTTCTCCTGGCCTGGGGCGAGGAGGGGGAGGGGGAGGGGCTTCCCCTCGAGAATAAAATGCAGAGCGAAAGACGAAGAAAAAAAGCGGGTGCTGAGAGGAATAGTAAATACTTTGGAGGTTTGCAGGTCCGGTGGCCACATCGATATCTCCACGGTAGCTAAAATGTCAGCTTTACATTTTAATGTTAATTGATTTGATTCCAATTCCGGCAATCCGATACTCATCCTGGCAATTACCGTCCGGGTATAGATTAATATCTGGCGATTTCATCCCCGGGCCGTGCACTTTCTTTCATCCGAATTGGGAGAATTAGAGAACGGGATACACCCAGATGCTGCAAAGTAGGGCGAGGACGGATGGAGGGATGATGCAGGAGGGGAAAGACGGAAGAAGAAGAAGGACAAGGAGAAGGAGAAGAAGAAGGAGAAGAAGAAGAAGAAGAAGGAGAAGAAGAAGGAGAAGAAGAAGAAGGACAAGGAGAAGAAGAAGGAGAAGAAGGACAAGGAGAAGAAGAAGGAGAAGAAGAAGAAGGAGAAGGAGAAGAAGAAGGAGAAGAAGAAGGAGAAGAAGAAGGACAAGGAGAAGAAGAAGGAGAAGAAGGACAAGGAGAAGAAGAAGAAGAAGAAGGACAAGGAGAAGAAGAAGGAGAAGAAGAAGAAGGAGAAGGAGAAAGAGAAGAAGAAGTAGAAGAAGGAGAAGAAGAAGAAGAAGAAGAAGAAGAAGATTTAAGGAGCCCCAAGGAAGGAGAAGGAGAAGGAGAAGTAGAAGAAGAACATATATAACATAAGAATAAATAAGACTAGAGGACGCTTACAATTCATAACAGCATTGTAGAAAAGAGAGATAACAAGGCAAAGAACGTTGATCAGAGAAGATTTGTTATTAGAAGAAATACAAGAAGAAGGAGGAGAAGAAGTTTCAGTCAAACGATTTTGGAGAAGAAGAAGTTTCAGTCAAGAAGAAGAAATTGCATTTTAGGTCTGGGGGAACGTAATTTTTGTGATACAGGGTTGGTCATAGACACCACAGGGCGCTACAATGATAACTGTAAGCTGTGTTAATAACAGAGCATCTCATTAGTATCTGATTTTTGGAATAACCCAAATGACCGGATGGCGGTACGGCGGGTCAACGGACGCACGCGTGGGACGCGGAGGTCGGCGAGCGGAGACGGGAGAGAGAGAGGAAGTCAGAAAAGGAGAGGGAGAACGAAAGAGGCGGGATAATGGCGGAGAAGTAATCGCGCGAGCCTCGCCGAGCAAAGATGAAATATTTGCAATTCCACGAGTCCCCGATGCTGCGAGCCCTCGCTCCATTTGTATGGAAATGAGTTTGTCTTTCTTCCTTTTCTCCAAAACACAGTGATGGAGAGACGGGGAGGGAGAGGAAGGTGGGCACACAAAAAAAAGAAAAGAAAAACGACCGTCTGTCGAGGATATTGCGATTCCTGCCGATTGCAGTAGGCCGGCGCCCCGGCTGCTTCTCCAGCGGCGCGTGTGGATCAAATAAATCTGTGTGTTTATGACGGGCCGACCTCTGCGCCCGACGCTCCGGGTGCCGAAAAAAACCCTTTGTTTGTTATTGACCTATTTCTCCTCTCCTCACCTTGCTTCATCTCTCTCTCTCTCTCTCAGTGCCATCCGGGTCCAGGCCCACAGCTGGGTCAGCTCTGATCCTGGACCCGGGCCTGGCTTCTCTCTGCCAGATAATTGGCAGATGTTGTGGAAGGCCTCTTTGTTTTTCTGTTTTTTTTGGGGGGGCTATTCTCAGCTGCTCCTGGGCGTCCGCGGCGAGCGGCGCTGCCACGCACGCATTCACGGGCCGGCCGCTCGTCTCCGCCGGGGAGAAGACATCCCGGTCCACTTCTCCTATACTCTCTCTCTCTCTCTTTCACTCCCTTCCCTCCCCTCCTCAACCCTCCTCCCCTCTTCCCTTCCTCTCTTAGTCACGGCCGCCAGCCACGAGTCTGAGTCATGCCTCGGCTCTCGTGAG
Source organism: Pseudoliparis swirei (assembly GCF_029220125.1). Classification (NCBI taxonomy): domain Eukaryota; kingdom Metazoa; phylum Chordata; class Actinopteri; order Perciformes; family Liparidae; genus Pseudoliparis; species Pseudoliparis swirei. The sequence continues at coordinate 24,061,717 of NC_079392.1, read as the reverse complement.
ATGGGCCCATGCTGTCTGTGAGACCACAGACATGGGAAATGAGAGAACAAACACACACACACACACACACACACACACACAGGGTTATATTCGTGTACCAGGGACATTCTGGGATGAATAAGCTGAGAGACAGACTGCATGCTGCACCTGTCTCAAGCTTCTGAGGCTTCATGGGACACGAGGTTTGAATGAAGTTAACTTTAGCCACAACTAAGAATTAATAGTGCCCGTCAGAAGACAGATGGTCTCCATCCGAGTCTAAACATTTTTTTTAAGGGCTTAGAATCTCGAAGGGAGGCATCGTTTCATTTTTAAACCTTGTTTTCTTTTCCATAAAGGGAGCTACAGCAAGTGACACTCATGGGATGATGATGATGATGATGATTATGATGAGTAGTAAATATTAGTTTAGTGGTAATATTACTCGCCTGACACTTCTCAACCTGAGAAAAACACATGCAAATAGACAAAGAAAATGTATATGTACCATTTTCACACATAAAATAAAAGAAACACATAGAGACACTCACACAATGCAACATATATTTCTAGGGGATTGTAAAAAAAAATGGTAATTTTGTTTTCATACACATTTTCATTGCTTCAGAATGAATAATACATCGCTGGAGATATTGGCCACGTGTGGCGTTCGCCTTTAACCAATCATCCTCCCAGTAAACCTACATTGGAAGTTTATTTTGAAGCGACGCCGTGCCTTTAACCAACAGAAAAACTGTATATTTAATTAGAAAATACACCATCAGAAACGGATGAGGTATGTAATGGAGTGTTTTATCTGTATATGTGTCATATATGTCAAACACAAGGCCCGTCACGTCATTCTATGTGGCCCCTGACGACTTGAAAGAAATGCGATCACCTTTTTCTTAAAGAAAAATATCCTGCGCTTTTATTTTGAAGGTTTCAAATTAAATGGATGTATGTTATAATATTAGAGACATGTTCTTGTGTACAATATTTCTACACTCAAATAAAAAATTATCAAATGCAAAGAGGGTTATTTAATAATATGTTGGGGAGTAGTCTACAGTGTTTCAGGTACTGGCCCTTTAAGAGGCAGCCATGACGCTAATGTGGCGGTGAAAATGAGTCTGACACCCCTGCTGTAGAATAAACTTTTTATTTATTTATCACTACGCTTGTGTTAACCCAAGAGCTTATTTCAGGCATTAAACAACAACAAAAACATTGACCTCGACACAAGAAGTGAAAACATTTAAACACATTTCCATGTTTTTGACCTCGACTGAGTTTCTTTATCTTGCCGAGCCGCAGACTCGGGGCCTTTGGGTTCAAACCTTTCTCTCTCCACTGAGCCTTGACGCTCACTTCAGGTGAACCACACGATGGATTCAGACATCCAGTGTCCTGTTGCCGGGGACGACTCACTGCTGTTATAACACCCTCACCGCATGTCACCCACCGAGACACGCCGGGTATTCACCAGAGCGTGCGTCACGTGTGTGTTTTAAATCCGGAAGTTCAAGCTTGAAGTTAGAAGCCGGCGTACGGGGAATAAGGATGGAAATGCCTGGTTTTTTTTGTAAGTAGCCTAATTCCGAAAGTGTAGCAACAGCAAAGCAAAAAACACCGGAAGGGGGTTTAGACCACAAAGCCTCCGGCGGCGCCGCCGTGCGCACGCCATCATCTCCAAGGCAGCGACCCGGGAAGCTTTTCCAACCCTGGATCAAAGAACTTCACCTCGCTGATTAGAACGCGGGACCGCTCGACTTTCTCATGCGGCGCGTAAGAGGATTAGTGATCTGACTTGTTTAAAAAAAAAAACACAACAAACTCACAACTAAAGGATCACAATGTGGAGACCCGGTTTGAAGTGTGGAGAGAGAGAGAGAGAAGGCATCCGCGCATGACGTGAACAGATCGGGGAGCTTGAAAAGATCTCGAGTTCTAGTCGGAGTTTGAAGTTTTCTCGTCCGCATTTCAACGCGTTCAATTTCAGGGAGAGGATTAAATCGGCCGTGCTTTGTTGGATTCTAAATGTACACGCCCAGGTCCCTCTCATCGGATCCAAATTTCGGGGGTTAAATGTCGCCACATCGGCACCGGTCCGAGGCCCCGCCCCCCCCCCCCCCATTGAGGTCAGCCGCTTCCACCGTCCTCTGCAGTCCTCGACGGTCGAGAGCTATTGATCCCCGGGAGGTGAGAGTTCGCATCAGGGGAGCATCGCCTTGGGGGGGTCAAAGGTCAAAGCTGAGTGGGTCAAGTGAGATTGAATGTGCCCGAGTCGTTGCCAGGAGCCATGAAGGTCAATGGAACTCTTGATTCGTCATTCAAGTTTTTAATTCGAAAGCCGGCCCAGATGATAATCCCTCAGAATAGAGGAACGGCCGGTCAGACGCACACGTTGGCCCCTGGGATTGATTTTGGACGCCGATCATCTTGACCTGCTGGCGAGGGATTAGTCCTGGTCAATAGGCAACAATGGTTTTCTGATTTCCAGATGTTTTCAGGGTACGCTCCTTCCAATTAAACTACGTCGCTCATCAGCTGCCGTCAATAGGCCGATGGCAGAGCTGCATGGGTGGACACTTTTCATCAAACCCTTCAGGGGCTGAAAGAAATGCTTCTCTCCCACTACCAGAGATGATCTCTTATCGTTATGAAAGACAAATAACATCGGAAAGTCTGATTCCAGAATTTAAGGAAAGTTATTCCCGCATGACCCGACATCTCCGTCATATCCCGGTCCTGTATTTGGTGGTTGAGGTCTTGAGAAGGGTACTACCCATTATCCTGAAGGCACAACCCACAAATATATCGTCCAGGTCCGTCGGTCTGTTACCCCAAAATAAAAAAACACCTATTGCTCCAGAGGCCCACTGCTCCGGAAATACAAAATCTTCCTGCAACTGACAAAGAATCCGATTGGAAGTGATTTTGAGATCCAGAGCTTCCACTCTCCGGTCCACACCATCGATGCACCGGTACTTTAGATATCCGCCCGACGACAACTCCGATAGCCGTCTCGGGTAACGATGACAACGGGCCGATCGGATACCGTTACTTTAACAACTAACAATCCTCTACATTCATATCGACGTATTTATTTACCCGTTTTACAAAGTTTACAAAGCTAGCAGAGCATTTGCTGTAAGTCGAGCCGGCCGTCGCCTCAAAAGAAGGACGCCAGCTTCCTTCCACGCGGTGAGGCGTACAGCTCGTAAATCAAACACGGGGATCGGCTGCTCCCCCAGGTAAACATATCTGTATTGCCCCCCCCCCCCTGTATTCCATGGGAATTCTCTGGCCTTCCTGCAGACGCAGCATGTGCACACGGCACCCAAACACACACCTCCAGATACGCGGCGACTCGCACATACGCGCCACAGTTCGGGACGCTCACACGAGGCCGTTAGCTTTGGCACGGACCAGGGAAGAAGGGAAGAAAGGAAGAAGGGAAGAAGGGAAGAAAGGAAGATGGGAACCTGGAAGCCCCGAGGAGGGCATGTGGGAGGGCGTAATTTGTGCGCGGCATAAAAAAGAGAGTACATGCAGAAGAGAGGGCGTCGTCAGTTTGAAGAGACACGTGAACGTGGACGTGAGAAAATAAAGTGCTGCGTGTGTGTTTGGTGTTGTTATTAATAAAAGCAACACAACGTGTACTTTTTACAGGAGCCGAGAGTCGCACGTCCTCCTTTTCCCTTTTCCACTTTTTAAAACATCATCGTTCCTTTCTACTTGCCCCCCTCCTCTCTTCTTTTCTCTCTCTCTCTCAGCGCTGTGATAGGAATAGATGTTCCCCCTAAGCGAGACCTGCAAGAGTCATTTGAAGAAGAAAAAAATGAAGAAGAAAAATCTGCTTAATGGAGAACAGTCGGTAAGGAGTGGGCAGCTCGTACTTTTATTTGATTTCTCCCCCCCCCCCAAGACTCGTTTCTTCTCCCGCTTGCTGCTCCCACTGTCGATCACTTCAGAGCTCCTGCCTTCCTTTTTTAACCGTTTTGTTTGCCCACCCGTGCCCTCCTCTTCACCCCCGTCTTCGTCTTGAGCTCGTCTTCCTCCACTCCAAATGTTTCTCTCTTAGGTGGCACATCCTTCGTCTTCCTACCACCCCTTCTTCACCTGCCACACACTCTCCCTGCCTGCCCTCTCTCTCTCTCTCTCTCTCTCTCTGTCTATATCAGTGTCTATCTATCGCACTCTCCACCCCCTCGCTTTGCTATATTTTTCTTTCACTTTTCTTTCTTTTATCTGGGTGCACATTCCTCTCCTCCCACACTCGAAAAATTCTCACTAAATGATTCCAAGTCTCTGGGCCCCGTGCCTCCCTGAGCAGGCACACACACACACACACACACACACACACACACACACACACACACAGATACGTAAGCTCAACACACAAGTACCCTTCTGGGTGCTGCCGAAGGGGGATAACAAAGTTAACAAAAGACAGAGAGAGAGAGAGATGGGAGGTCTCTTTGTTCTATGTTATAATCAGACTTTCTGGCTTCTCGTAGATCTCAGTCCTTTGTTCCATCCATCATCGGTACTTCCGACCATTCATCAATCCATCCATCTATCCATCCTGTATCCATTCATAAATACATACTGTCAAACATCCATGTATCACATCATCTATGTGTCCAAACATCCATCCGCTGTATTTGTGCGCGTGCTTTTGCGTTCCACTATTGTCCCACAATGCAATTCACAAACGGAGAATAAACAAAAGTATCAACAGAATACAGAGAGCTGCTGGAATAACGACAACAAAACATCAAAACGTATAAACTATTACATCGTATTACAACTAATATATACTCTCTCCTTGTGGAGTTTGACTAATATCAACAGCAGCCAAGCTAGCTGCTCCGAGGCTAATGTTAGCATGCTAACACCCTCACAGGGACAATGCTAACCAGTTGATTATTTAGAAGGTGTAATGTTTAGCATCCTAGTTTAGCATGTTAGCTTCTTGTAATTTGCACAGATCAGATATGAATCAACCCGCCGATCGACCGCCATTGTCATCGCTAGCGCCACGCCGCTAATCTGGCTACAACAGCGTAAAAAGGGACGTTAGCATAACCGATACTTTGGCTGCAAGTCGATGCCAAACAATCTGAAAACGTGGCGGTACTCGTTCTACTTTAGTACCGCAGGTATCTGACAGATACCGAGTGAGACGTACATTCAAATCAGAAAGAAAACGCCACACGTCGCTACAGATGTGTGTTGACATCAGCAGGAGGAAAGCTCGTCAAAGTTAGCTAACGGAGGCAAGAGTTGCGTTGAGTTTCATTATGATGCATTCACGCTCTAGTCAGTAAAAAGGAGTGTTCGGCGAAGGTCATTTATAAGGTTATTACGATGTTCTCAAATATAATCTTGTAAAATATAATCTTGTAAAATTTCGTAAATAAATACAAATGCGTTTAACTTCATGACTCTGATAATAATTCTAAATGTTTACTCAGTTTTTATTTAAAAAATGTACCTTGCTATTGGTAATCATTAATTTATGGTGCCGTGACCTCCCTAGTACATATGGAAAATATAAATAAAACCATAAATATTATGATTAAGTGTGTTCAAATGTATGAATAACATTATTTGTTTGAGTGCACAGTATAAATAAATGCAGTAGTAAACCAGAGTATGGGACAATTTAAATATCACACTGACAAACACCTTGTGTCATATCATATCATATTCGGCTTTCTCACGCACGCACACACTCCAGTGTGAGCCACACATTCGTGTTTTTATTGTCTCAAATGTTGTGTTAATTAGAGCCAGCTAATAAAGCAATACATTATACCGCGGGTTTCATTTTCACCGCAGTCATTCCATCTAATTGAATGTCAAATTTTTTTTCCATCTTGGAACGAAACTGTAAATAATGATGAAATCATAATTCTTTTCTCCGTCTTGCATCACGCTCCCTCCCTCGAGACTGCTGGGTTTGTTCTACTGCCTGTTCCTGTATTCTCTCAGACATCAATAATTCACGCACAAAGCGGAGAATGAATTATTCGCACGTCGATGCCAGACATAAATAAACACGGGCCGTGCACCCCACTTTTAAAAGCACATTTCTTTCTTTTTTTTAAAAGGGCTACCTGGGTGCAATCAGCCACACATCCACCCTCATCTCCTTCCCCGACTCCTCTCCTCTCACCTCGCTGCATCCTCCCTCCTGTCAGCCGTCCCATTCTCACTCCCTTCATACGCATTCGATTCATTTTTCATTCTGTCTTGTCGCCTAGATTACATGCACGCGGCGCCAGGCGCCTCTGTTTGAAAGAGACAACACGGGGACACGGATAAGTCGAGGCGGCTGAAAAGGGGATTTCGCTGCCTATCCTCTCAGCGCACAATGCGAGCCAACAATCCTCCCAATTAATCCCATCGCCGCTTAAAACTCGAGGTGTAAAAAAACAAACATTGCGGGAAGACAGAGAGGCTCAAAAAGCGTCTCTTCTCCTCCATTTTCGTACTTTCTCTGTCATTCTCCCCTTTCTTTCCCTCCCCGTCTATTCCTCATTAAAACAGTGCTAGCGTGAGTCATAGCCTGTTACCGTATTATCTCGCCTCTGGGTCTATTTAGACACACACTGCCTCCTTAACAACTGTTCACATTAATCATTTGATTCAGCGTGACGCTAATTAGCGTTTGTCAATACTATTAATCTGCTCGCCCAGCCCTCATGTGGATTTGAATATCTCCGTGATTATGGAGACGGTCGGTTGATAAAGTGATATACCTGTTTCCCGGCCAACGCGAGAAAACGATGAGCAACGAGGAGGGAATCCGCCGCGCCGACGGAACATCCTGTTCGGAGTTTTCTCGCGCTGGCGAGCATTCGCCACGAGAATTTACGAGAGACGCGAGAACCAGAGCAGACTCTGATTCTTAAAAATAAAATGGAAACACCTGAACATTAATGGATGGGATAAGATATATATATTACTTCCTCTTGCAATATCTTATTAAAATACTGGAGCCAAATGTTCATCAAAACATTCTGTCGAGACAATGCGGAAGTGTCTGGAAATGTGCATTCTCTCTTCTGACCAGCAGGGGGCGACTCCTCCGGTTGCAAAAAGAAGTCGTATTGAAGTCTGTGAGAAAATGACCCTAGTTCTCACTAGATGTGTCTCAGTAAACATGAGTTCATGGTTTCCATCACGAGCTTCATTGCAGCATAATGTTCTTTACTAAATTATGTTTCCTTTTACAGTCAAAAAGACCGTGAAGCAAAGTATGTTTTAAGGCGGGGCTTGCTGTGATTGACAGGTCGCATCCGGCGTCACGACGTGACTCCTCCGCATTCCAATCTACGAATTCAAAACGCAAACTATAAACTACAAACTACATCCAACTCACCGCCCGAGTCGATGTGTCCTTGAGCAAGACACTTAACCCTGAGGTGGTCCTTGTCATGAGACAAATGACGTGTCATGTAACTGAGCGTCAGATCATTAAACAGTCATGCCTCCACTTGTTGCTATTAGTAGCATGTTTTGCGTTATGACTAATCATGCCTGTTTTTTGGGAGCTTAGATTTAGAATTTCCCCCAAAATATCGTAAAAAAATTGGGCCAATCATTGAGTTACCTGACTTCACGTGTGAAAAGCACCTGTTATCTGCTCCCCTTCACGATCACACGCCGACTGAAGACTTCTTCACCTCGGACTCTCCCCGACAGGGAATACAAGAATGTAAATATGGCGATCTATATCGATCTTCCCACCGCCGTGAGTACATCTCGTCGTCCATTTACATTCCGGTAATGTCAATTAAAAGAGCGCGAGTGTTGTGACGGGAGGCGCCGTGGAGGTAGACGGAGGGCCGAATGAGCTCGAGCCAGGTGTGGAAACAAAAACAAAAAAGAGCAAAAAACGAGCCAAAGATGGAGCCGAGAGAGGAGCCGCCTGAGAGATGAAAAAGGACCCCAAAAAATAAAAAAATAAAATCCACGCTGAAGGCTTCCTCCAGTGTGGTTTCAGTTATTTTTTTTTCTCCTTTAAGAGTTTGAAATGCACTTCAGTCCACAGACGGGCAGCGCTCTCAGGGGCCGAGGTGTGACGGAGCCAGATGTTAAACAGGAGCTGGGCCGGGTTAGAGGGGCGTGGGAGACGGGAGAGAGAGCCTGTGGGATAGAGCCCTGGTGTGGGTGTAGGCACCAACTTAACCCCCCCCCCCACACACACACACACCTCCTCCCCCTCAGTCTCCGATCCTATCTGCTCACCCACGCGCTCTCCTCCGTCCCGCCGCTCCTCTCCTCTCCGTTCTCTCCATTGTGTCCATCACCCTCTCTTCTGCCCACACTGCAAACTCCACGCGGAGACCAGAGAACGAGAGCGCCGCTTGTTGTGTTTTCTGGGCTGGAAAAAAAAAAGTGACAAAAAAATGTAAGAATGACCCCCCCCCAGACACACACACACACACACACACAGACACACACAGACACACACACTCCAATCGCCGGAGTTTTCCATTCTGCGCCGAGGACAATTTGAAGTGGTTTCTAAAAGATGTCAGCGGACTTATATGTATGTAGGGGAGACAGCCAGGGAGGAGGAGGGGGGGTGTAATCAGTTCCAGGCCACTATTTAGTAAATGCACGCAGTCGGTGGGCTCGTCGCAGCCAGCGGTAAGCTAACGGTGCTGGAAGAAAAAAAAAGACCCAGCGGCCTAAAATAGAATCTGACGTGAAACGTAAACTAGAAACATTCAGAGCGAGACTGAATCACCATTTTGTTTTTTAATGTTCTTCATGGCGGCAACGCAACGTTGACAACCGGAGCTGAGCGCTTGTTGTTGTTGCTTTCCCCCCCTTTTTTTTTGGGGGGGGGGGTGTTTATGTTTCTCAGCCGTCCAATCCAAGTAAATCTCACGCCTCCCTCTTCATCCACAGTGATACCGTGTGCCGATACATTTTCACTTGTGCATGTTTTTCCGTATTCAGTGTTTAATGTCTGTGTTCTTTGGGGTCAATTTGACCCCAGGCTGTTTTTCACTGTGTCAAACATATAAGAATTCGGCATTTTCAATGCGAAGGTAAATATCAACTTTTTTATAGATTTAAAGGGCTATTTAGGTAGTCAACAAACAAACATAAAGTACCTCACACTTAAACTTGGGAAACAATATTAATTCTAATAATTTTCTGGAGGTTTTAATTGCTGGGGTCAGATTGACCCCGAGGGTAAAATATGTCAGTAAATATAAAGGTAACAGGAGGGTTAAACCTTGAAAGGGGTCAAATTGATCCTAAGGTAACAGGAGGGTTAAGAATCTCAGCTTTTTAAAGAAACTTAACGATGAACAAATATTTCTACGCGGATACAATGCTAACGGTACCATAGTACTGTAAATATGTGTCATTGTTGTATCTCTGCTGTGTCATCATCCTATGCACCAACCTTTTATTTATTTATTTTTCTCTTTGGGTGGGGTAATTATCTATTTACTTTTCATTTTGTACTTGTGTATTTTAATTATTATTTTTTTCCTAACTTGCTGTGTCATTTCCTGTTTAATGTTAATGTCGTATGCTCTGCATGTTCTCTTGCATTGTGAGAATATCGTGAAAAAAATATATATAAATAAAAAATAAAACAAAATAAGTATTTCATTAGTTTTTTCATTAGTTTTCATCTTTGTCATTTAAAAAAAAGCAGCAATTTACCTAACAACAGCCCGAGGGGCCGTTCACACGCCGCATTTTTAATTGTTGTCCGCGTGGACCTTTCGGTGGGCGCCCTAATGACAGAGTGACGGCAGAGCAATTAAAACTCAAATTAAGTAATGAACAAAAAAATAAAATAAAACAAAAGGCAATAATACTGCGCCGTTGAGCGAATCGTTATCACCGCGGGGACATTCCTTCGCCCGTGGGAAGCCGGCGCGGGATCGCGTCATTAATGCGAAGCCGGCCAGCTGTTTGTAGTCGGTACGTCTAGAGTCGGTAAAGGTGAAAGAATAACCCCCGAATAAGCATTTCCTCTGAAGATATCTTCAGGGTACCTTTCTTGAAGTACATAAAAGTTCTTTTTTAAAGTACAAATGGAGCTAAAGGTAAAACCAACAAAGCTAATGCTATGTTAATAGCACGCTGCCCCCCCCCCCCCCCCCCTGCCAGGCTTCTGTCCTCCTGAAGCTCCACTCCACCTTTTTCTCTCTCGTCTTCTCTTGAAGTCGAGACGTCAGTTTAAAGACACCTTCACGTGAAGGTCGTGCAGTAAGTGAGTTAAAGGCCTGTGGGTGAAGAGGTCAGCACCCTCCTCTTCCTCACCCAACACAAAGGGCAGCGAGCGAGCGAGGACGCCACCTCTCTCCTCCCTCTGCTCGCTGCTCTCACAACACAACGCCACTTCAAAAGGGCTCTCTCTCTCTCCCCTCTCTCTCTCTCTCTGTCCCCTCTCTCTCCCCCTCTCTCTCTCTCCTCTCTCTCTCTCTCTCTCTCTCTCCCTCTCTCTCTCCCTCTCTCTCTCTCCCTCTCTCTCTCTCTCTCCTCTCTCTCTCTCTCTCTCTCTCTCTCTCCCTCTCTCTCTCCCTCCCTCTCTCTCTCCCTCTATCTCTCTCTCTTCCTCTCTCTCTCCTCCCCTCTCTCTCTCCCTTCCTCTCTCTCTCCCTCTCTCTCTCCTCTCTCTCTCTCTCTCTCTCCCTCTCTCTCTCCCTTCCTCCCCTCCCTCCCTCTCTCTCTCCCTCTCTCTCTCTCCCCTCTCTCTCTCTCTCTCCCCTCTCTCTCTCCCCTCTCTCTCTCTCTCCCCTCTCTCTCTTCCTCTCTCTCTCCTCCCCTCTCTCCTCTCTCTCCTCCCTCTCTCTCTCTCCCTCCCTCTCTCTCTCTCCTCCCTCTCTCTCTCCCTCCCTCTCTCTCTCTCCCTCTCTCTCTCTCCCTCTGTTGCTGCTTCCTCTCTGTGTTCGTTCTCACACACTCGCTGGTCAGTGATTAATAAAGATTATTCTTGGACCGTGTGTGTCGGCGCGCTGCCTGAACACCTTATAGTTGATCAGAGAGAGAGAGAGAGAGAGAGAGAGAGAGAGAGAGAGAGAGAAGGTCAGGTGGATTGGTCGGGTTGGGTGAGGAACTCCGCTTGGCTTGTCACCAGCTCTAAATTTAGCGCAGGAAATAAACTGAAGAGCAAATGTTTATCTTTATTTCCCCGGCCGGCTCTTCACCGCGACGTCAGATCTGCTCTCGCTGCCCTTCGCCAAATCCCCGAGGCTGTGTGTGTGTGTGTGTGTGTGTGTGTGTGTGTGTGTGTGTGTGTGTGTGTGTGTGTGTGTGTGCTGTGACCAGTGTCCAGAATCTCCCTGTTTAGCCAATGGCACAACACACGGCCAACTCACAGAGAACCGTCCCAGGAGGAAACACATGATTCACTTCTATTACCAGGCACATTGTGTGTGT
>NC_079392.1:24025305-24045305 GCF_029220125.1 Pseudoliparis swirei | reverse complement strand
TTGGTTTTTCTCTGGTGAGTTTTCAGAGAACAACGCGAGGAACATGACCCTCGTCCGATACGAAAGTTTCCCGTCTTCGCGGGTCGGCGTTTTCGGCGTCCACCCCGTCGGATTGCTTCCACTCGCAAGTGCCGTGATTCAATTCAGTTTATTTTATACAGCCCAATATCACAAATCGCACATTTTACCACACATGCGACATCCCTGACCTTTGACCTTCCACATCGGATCAGGAAAAACGTGCATAAAAAAAATAGAAATAAAAAACTTTCACGAGGAAAAAAAGGGGGAAAGCGTCAGAGGAGGATCCCTCTCCCCGGATGTGAGGGTGTCGGTATCACTTTAAGAGCCCTGGTGTTCGTACTGGCAGACAGAGAGCATTAGAGAATAAAGATAGTCTTTAATTTGAGATGAAAAGAAAAGAAAAAAATCTGTTTTATTTTCCAGACAATTATTGCTGATTTCTATTCGGTGAAGAACTATTGTGACAAACTGCAAATGGGTCTATTGTCTCGTCCTCGGGGTCTCCGACAGCGCCCGCCCCCCTCCCCCGATGACTCCGGGATGGTTTCAATCGATCCTTTCGCGCTCGCCATCTCACCATTTCATCTCCGAGTGGTCCTCCGAACCCGAGATAACAGCCCTCCGCATCTCTTCTCTCCGTTCCACCCCGTGTCTCTCTCACTTGAACCGCGGCCTCGCAAGCGAAGAGGACTTTGACTCGGAGCGATCGGGCGGCGGCGGCACACTCATCCCCCCCGGTCCGTGAGTTCAAACGCTGACCAGAGAGAGAGAGGGGGGGTGGGGGGGGGGGGTCACAAGAAGATGGAGGGACCAGCATGCAACACCAGATTGTAGTGCTGATGCTGTGCATGGGGGACATTTAAGAGAGAGAGAGAGAGAGACTTAGTGTGGAATCGTCAACAGAGCGAACCCTCTGCGAGTGAATGGATTATGGGGATCATTTGCATGTTTAAGCTGCGAGCGTTAAAGCCCACAAAGAGATATTTGCATTCTATTTACAGTCATTTGCAAAGGCAGTTCGGGAAGGAGAGAGAGAGCGTCTGCTGCGACAGAAGGACGCCTCCTCCCTTCGCCTATTGTCCAAATAAAGTTCTGCTTTTCTTTTTTTTCTTCCTCTGGGCCTCCGCCTCGCCGCTTTAACCGATGTCGTGTCCGGCGCCGTCACGACCCCCTTAGACCGCTTTGTGCATGTCAGGGAGTTTTGCGCGGAGTGCAAGAAGAAGGGATGGCGGGGAGGAGGGGAGGAGGGGAGGGCGTGCGGAGTAAAGGAGGTGAGGAGGGAGGCGTCGTTGCCCCGAGGCCTCAAGGCCATCCTGTGTGAAGACACAGGACTCTGCACGTTATACCACCAAGAGAAGTTTTTCGTTACACTGCACACACACACACACACACAGCCGTGGTTAGAGCGCACACACTCCTGCCATTTAGCCCCTCCCACATGAGAGAGGGAGACGGATAATGACACACATTTATGTGTTGGCTATTAAAACCTGTGGTTTCCAACCCCGGAGTCTGGGTCCGGGTTTTTTTATTTATTTTTTATAATCCTGTGTGATGTAACAATGGAAGCGCAACAAAAGCGCAACGCGTGCGGTAAAAATCACGTTTAGATGATTTTCAGCCGACAATGTGAAAGTGACGATTACGCAATAAACGAAGGAGAGGCGCAACACACACACACACAGACACACACACACAGACGCACACGCACACACACACAAGTAACAAGCAGGTGTCTGTATGCAAGTTCATGCACAGACAATACTGAAATGATGTGCTCCTCGAGAATACTTTATTATTTTCATGAAAGTAACAAAGGCCAGTTGTTGCCATTGTCAACCATTTTCAAAGAAGTTGTTTTATAACACAAAGGAGAAGCAAATGAAGCTGATGTCTGAACGAGGAGTGAAAGGTTCGACGAAGCCGTCGACGTCGCGGACAAAAGACGGAGCAAACCGACTCAACTGGCGCCGGACCGCAGGACCCGGAGCGGGGGAACGACGAGGAGCGCTTGGAAAGTTTGTAAGGTGGGAAAAAAAAACACGGGAACGCGTCACGCTTGAAAGGTTTATTCCACTGAGCCGACGGCACGTTGGAGGAGGCGACTGAAACGCGGCAGCCGCCGTGTCACGAATATCCAGAGAAGAAGAAACGCATCGTAAACACACGACACTTGTGAGGCCGAGGACAAAATCTGAGTTGTGGGCGGAGTCAGACTGTGGTGGAACTTCACGAGTAAACCCACATAAAACAATTAAAACACTTAAAACACATAAAACTAGAACAGGCACTCTGTAGAGCGCATACCTTCGCATATCACAAGATTGGGGATTGAATTATGAAAATGTTGGCATTAGTCGCATGCCAATTGGATAAAAATTGACCGCGCTATGGTAAAAGAAGATTTTGACCGATCCATGACCTTGACCTTGACCTTTGACCCGATCAATCCCAAAATCTAATCAAATGGTCCCCGGATAATAACCAATCATCCCACCAAATTTCATGCGATTCGGTTTAAAACTTTTTTTGTTATGCGAATAACACGCATACAAATAAATAAATAAATAAATAAATACACGGCGATCAAAACATTACCTTCCGCATTTTCAATGCGAAGGTAATAATTAAAACACATCACACATTGTGGTTTACGGACGTCCACGTCGTCTACTCGGTGACATCAGAGCTACTTTTCATTGTCAGAAGAACAAAAGAGGGGCACTGGAGCCCCCCCCCCACACACACACACACACTGGTTTGGGCATGAGTTTGATTGGCAGATGGTTCATCCAATCACCTGCCAAGTATTTATTTATTCATGCATATCTTCCAGCTTCTCGGCTGGTTCCCGTGTGACGGACCATCTGGACTCCCCCCCCCTCGACCTTTTGTCCGCGCTGCTATCGCGGCGCACCGTTAGCCGGACGTTTAGCCTCCGTCGGCCGACCCGGCGAGACGACGCGGGACCGCGTCTAGGATCCTGACAGACGCATTTGCATCCTTTGGCGTGGAAGAGAGGAACGTTTCCTCGCACTTTCAATGTCCCACTTTCTTCTTCTCTTCCTCTTCCTCTCCTCCGCACCGCTCCCGCCCACGCTGATCCTGCTCTCTGCTCGAGGGCCCGTCGTCTCCCTCGTCCACCTGAGGCCCCCCGCGGCACCGGAGGACTGAGAAAAGCGGCGTAAATGTCAGAGGAATTACAGTATATATCTTCCTCGCCGGCAGCCGCGGAGCATCCGGCTCACCTCTCCTCCTCCCTCCCTCCCTCCCTCCTTGTTTTTTTTCTTCTCTTCTCTTACCTTCTGTATTTCTTCTCTCTTGCCAACTCATTTCTTCCTTGCTTGTCCACACCCCCCCTCCTCCTCCTCTTCCTCCTCTCCTTTACTCTCTCTCTCTCTATCACTGTCTCGCCCACCTCGCCTCTGCCCGCAAGCAGTTTGGAGCAGATTATAGCCCTGCCACCCCCACTCGCCCATACACACAAACATTCACTCTGACGCACACACACACACACACACACACACACACACACACACACACAGATGCCATGCAAACACACTGTTGAGACTCACTCCATGTATCTCTCTACCTCATCCTCTCCTTTGGGACTTCCTGTCCAGGTCCAAATGTGGTCGGATATGTGACGCCCCACACACACACACACACACACACATTATCGGAGCCAAACAGACTCGCACCTCTCGTCCTCTTGACACTTCAAAAGGAACCCGATATCACCGCGAGAAAAAGCCGCAACGCGACCGGCGATTGAGACGACCGACAGAAACGGGCCCGTTCTCGGAATCACGCGTCGGCGGTCGTGCGGTCGCTGGAGGGGAAAACCCGCAATTAGGACCCACGGGCCGTCGTGCGATTGTGGTCCGGACAGTTTGGAGAACAAATGAAAGTCGTTCTTTAAAAACACCACTCGGCAGCGCCGCTTTAATTTTCCTCCCGCTAGACGCTGCAGCGAGAGGAAATCTGTGTTTCTGGTCGTTTTCGTTCAGCTTCTATGCATGCGAGAGCTCCGTTTCTATTTTTTTGTCCGCTCCGTCTGCCATGCTGGCCTCTGTGCAGCCCATGTGTGCTGCAAACTGTACTCGGCTGAATGGGGACTGCGTGGGCCTGACCTGCGATCTCACCGCCCACCACTCGCATCGACACGCAGCGCGGGCAACTGCCTCTGTTTTAGCCTGCAAGAAAAGAGTGTGTGTGTGTGTGTGTGTGTGTGTGTGTGTGTGTGTGTGTGTGTGTGTGTGTGCATGTATATCTGTGTGTGTGTAGATGTGCAGGTTAAATACAAACCTTCCTCTTCCTCAATCTCTCCCTTTCCCCTCTCTCTCTCTCTGTGTGTGTGTGTACGCGTCTTTGCTTTTTTTTTGTGATGAATGTTTCCTCGCCTCCTCCTCAGCGACGACTCCAGCTGTCCCCATGACAACCTCTGCGCTCCTGTCAATCACCGCAGCCGCCTTCGTCCTCCTCGTCTTTGACAGGTGTGCAGATGGCTCGTCTCGCGGCGGCTCTGCAGCTAGCGCCGCGTCAACGAGCGCCGGCATCGGCCCGAATGTTCTCGCGCATTCCGGCTGCCACTTTTTTTCGGTCTTCTTTTTGCCGCCACCAGGGGGCGGTGTTTACGACGTCGGTGATTTCGTGGATCTGGACGAAAACGGAAGCACGAAATGAAAAATAATGGCAATGACATCATCACTTTGTCAGATGAGACTGTTGATGCATCGGATCCGGTGGAGATGCATATCGTGTGTGTGTGTGTGTGTGTGTGTGTGTGTGTGCATCCCTAACTCCACAGTCTGTTGGTAATGAGTGCCCTGAGCGCTCCCTACTACACCTAACTGATCCAGTAATTGCTTTTCCTCCTCTGCATTTATCATCATCTGCCCGGCCTGTCATGTTAGCTGAGCCCAGCTGAGGTAGACAGAGAGGTGGAGGAGGTGGAGGTGGAGGAGCTGGAGGAGCTGGAGGAGGTGGTGGTGTACCCTCTGGATGGAGCCACGGTATCGGCCCACTGCCTGAGGGCAGAGGCAGAGAGGGCAGTGATGAAGCGGTTAATATAAACTATGACCTCCAGCCGGTCATCATCAGAAGGCAAATAACCAACAATCATATTTATTGCAATGAAAGTGTCCAATTCTTTATTAAAGCTCGAATCCAAGTCTTGAAAAGCAAGTCTTCCTTTAAACGTTTGCCAAAACCACGGCGTTTTTTTTCAGAATTAGAAGCTGTCATTTATTAATTTCTCAACACCATTATCGTTCAATATGTTAACCCTTCCGACCACGTGCTGAAAGCAGCCAAAACCAAGATTGAAATTGGGATATTTCATTTTAAAAAACACTTTTATTCCACACGTCTCATTTCAAAACTCGCACCTAAATTAACGGTTTGCTCAAAACCAGATCCTCTAAAAAAATAAAAGCGCTACTAGGAAGCCACGAGTGGCTCGCCGGAGAGCGACAGTCACGTGACACGGATTCAGTGACACCTTCGAACCCTTGACCACAGAGGTGGAGACATTTAATCGTCCAACATTGATAACACTTTGTGGAAACTTTGAAATATGTTGGATGTATAAATCCCGTTTTTTCCTTTATTCACTATTATTATAATTATTATCATTATAATTATTATTTTTATTATTATTATTATTTTATTATTATTATTATTATAATTATTTTAATTTTTATTATTATTATTATTATTATTATTATTATTATTATGTTCACTGTGTAAAATACACGTTAAGCTTCTCCGCTACCTCTAGCCGTGGTCGTGCTGTTTCTACCAGTGCATGTTTTATATATATATATATATTCCATAACAATGTGACGGGAGCAAGAAAACGCCCCAAAAACTACGGGTTGAATCTCAAACTATGACCCGTAATGTGTTCTATGAATGCCCATAATAAAGGTTTATCTCCATTAAGGTTGTTTTTCTGGGCTCAGATTGTCGCATTATAAAGGATAACGACCCCCGTGAGAGCCCAGGTGAAGGGAACACGAGCACAGTGACACGCGTCTGCGCTCCGAGAGACTGCCCGCGAGATTTAAACAAATCGCCTCCCTTATTTTGCAAAGCCTGCAAATGATGTGCGTGCGTGTGTGTGTGTGTGTGTGTGTGTGTGTGTGTGTGTGTGTGTGTGTGTGTGTGTGTGTGTGTGTGTAAGACGAAGAGGCAGCATACTGTTTGTGGGGGAGGGCGTGCTGCTGCTGCTGCTGCTGCTGCTATGGGGATTTGATGCTGATGAGGTCTGTAATGGGAGAGAACAGCGAGCGTGAGGGGAATAGATTGGGACTTCATTGGCAGGCGGACTCTCCCTGAGCGCTGCGGTGCGCTCGCCTATTTATTCCCCTATTTCCACGGCGCCTTTGCGTTGACCTTTCTTCCAGCCAATGACTGTAAGAAAGAAGAAAGGAGAAAGAAAAAAAAAAATCACATTGCCACCGCTGAGCTACACGTAAGCCACTGAGCCCCCCCCCCCCGACCCCCCTCGATATGATTTCAACGGCTCTCGTTTCCTCAGACTGAGATGACGTCACAGCTTTGCAACGATGCAAATTCAAGGCCGCAGAAGAGGCCGATTCAGAGAAGGAATCAATTCATGTCCATATGTATGAGCGCCTAGAGGGTCACGTAACACGTGATGAAAACCTCCTCTCATTGATTGTTGGGTAACGTAGAGTGCAGTCAAGATTAAAAGACTGATATTCCACTTATTTCCAGGAAAAGACCAAACCAATCAAACCTGCGTTCAAACATTCAATATATCTCTTTTCTCTCCGCCTCGGGCTTGAATTTATTCGTCGGCAAATGATGACGCAGATTGTTTTCTTCATCGTGACGAGCGCGGGCACCTCGGTTTATTTTAAACCGATCCGCACATGATCCATCCGGCTGCCTTGAATAAATATCTTCGGCTGAGTTGCATTATGAGAGGCAGGTTTTTAATGTAAAAAGACTAATAAATAAAGGTGATGTGTCTGGTTCTGCTGTGTGAAAAGTGTCAAAGTGAACATGTGATAATAGGAATACAATAATAAATGTGTGGAGTTCTCTTTTAGAGGCGGGTGGAGTGGAAAGTATCGCGAAACGGAGCGATGCATTGATGTTTTTCATCTTTTTGTGGACAATGTTATCGTCGACAGGGTCACACATGTATATATCTTTACCTTTTAAAGTAATGTGATGTATAAGTTTAAAACAAAGTCAAAGTTACCCTGTGAATAGAACTCTTTGAATATATGTTGTGCTAGAGATCTGTTTGTTGGACCGAATTTATGATTCACTGACATCGTTGGCGAAATGTTGCATGGTTGTTTTTTGATTTGTTTTGCTTCCTTATTTATAATTATCGTCCAACTTTAACATTTTAATTTTTGTGTTTCCTTATGGCTCTTCTTGGCCAGATGCATGGTTAATTTTTACTTCATTTCTAGTTATTTTTTATGTTTTATTATTATTATAAATCACTTTTATAATTATTTATATTATTTATTTATATTTAAATCACTTCTTAAAACTCATTTTTAAAGAACAGCTTTTAGGTGATATCGTCCTTTTATGCAGCTCTTTGGTTCCCCTCATTTAGTTTGTCTGTTTTTTAATTTTTTATTTGTATTTATATTTGTATTTATATTTGTATTTATATTTGTTTCTTACTATTCTATTTGTTTTGCCTTGACTCTCTGTAGAGCACATTGTAAACTTTGTTTTTAAAGGTGCTATATAAATAAAGTTATAATTATTATTATTATCATTATTATTATTATTATGCGTTCTTACTTTTGAAGGCTGTATTTCTGTAAAAAAACAAACTAAATAAAATATCAAGTATAACAAATAAAATAAAGTGATTTCCATAGCTTAATTGCGGCTTTCTGCCTAACGGGAGCAATATTATTATTATTATTATTATTATTATTATTATTATTTTATTATTAACACACGTCGACATTCGAGGCCACGTCTGTGTTCCCGTCGGTGTCGTCGTGAACTATAGGAATTAATGTTGTTAAGTCCGAAAATGAGCTTGTTCACACAGCCGGCGCAAATGTAGTGTAAACAAGGACAAAGAGTGTGTTCTGCCGTAGGTACGACTCCAGATGGTGAAACAGCATATCCACAAACAAACATGTTGCCCAGCATGACGGCCTTCAACAAAAAGAATACATTCAGCCAAAAAGCAGATGGAAAACACTCCCTCTGTTCCCTCCTCCCCTCTTCCTGAGCCCTCACACACACACACACACACACACACAGCGGCGTCCCCCTCTTCCCCTACACATCCATCCTCCCATGCGGGTTTCCAGTGCAACAGATGCAGGCAGCGCAGCAGAAATAGAAAAGAGGGCGAAGCGCCATTCGCAAAATCAAAAAACGGAGTCGGGCACAAAGAAAAAAGGCCGGAAACACGACGCTAAAAATAAATGAATCCTGGGGCGACGGAGAAATACTCGAGGATCCCAAAATAGCCGGTCGAACAAAGGCGTCGCGCGGCGGCGCTCTGGTAGCCGAGTGGTCGGCGAGGCCGCGTAACCGCGGCGACCCGGGGTTCGATTTGGAGCTTTTGTTGCATGTCGTACACTTATGCCCCCCCCCCCCCCCACACACACACACACACACACCCTCAAATGAAAGCAAAAAATAATTAAACAAAAGATTCTAGAAAACAAAACAAAAACAAAGGGATGAATAAACTACAATGAGTTTTAAAGGTTGTCGTTTTTTTCGTCTTCAAGTGGAAGCCCCTCTTCTTCTTCTCCTCTCTCTCTGTTCTCTCTGTTCTCTCGCACAGTGACTCCCCGGTTGCTAGGTTACGACACTCGTGGCCGCCAGCCACGGTTCTGGAGGTGGTGCTGCTTTTTTCTTCTTCTTTTGTGTGCCGTCGGCAGAAGGCATCCTTTTCTCTCTTTTTTCATAATTTTTTTCACGTTTATTTGAAATGTAAAATAGCAACAAACAAAACGGAAACGCGTGCGGCGTCAATCAGGGGAACGCCGGGCGCGGCGCGAGGGACGTCCTACGGATCCATGAGGTACAGGAGGCGGCTCGTGTTTCAGGTGCGGCGTGGAAACAGAGACGCCTCTTAATTACCGCGACTAACAGCCGCAGCAGGAGGGCTGGAAGGAAGCGGAAGATCTCAAATCTCAAATCTCAAATCTCAAATCCCGCTCATTTGATCCTGTGAGTCTGAGACTCAGAGGGAACGTCAAGTTGAGCAACAACACATGAGCTGTTACATTCTATTGTCATGTTACACAGATTCTATTGTGCTGTTACATGGATTCTATTGTGCTGTTACATGGATTATATTGTGATGTTACATGGATTCTATTGTGATGTTACATGGATTCTATTGTGATGTTACATGGATTCTGTTGTGATGTTACATGGATTCTATTGTGATGTGATGTTACATGGATTCTATTGTGATGTTACATGGATTCTATTGTGATGTTACATGGATTCTATTGTGATGTTACATGATTCTGTTGTGATGTTACATGGATTCTATTGTGATTTTACGTTGATTTTATTGTGCTGTTACATGGATTATGTTGCGCTGTTACATGGATTCTATTGTGATGTTACACGGATTCTATTGTGCTGTTACATTGATTATATTGTGCTGTTACATGGATTCTATTGTGATGTTACACGGATTCTATTGTGCTGTTACATTGATTCTATTGTGCTGTTACATGGATTCTATTGTGCTGTTACATGGATTCTATTGTGATGTTACATGGATTCTATTGTGCTGTTACATGGATTCTATTGTGATGTTACATGGATTCTATTGTGATGTTACATGGATTCTGTTGTGATGTTACATGGATTCTATTGTGATGTTACGTGGATTCTATTGTGATGTTACACAGATTGTATTGTGATGTTACTTGGATTCTGTTGTGATGTTACATGGATTCTATTGTGATGTTACGTGGATTCTGTAGTGATGTTACGTGGATTCTATTGTGATGTTACATGGATTCTGTTGTGATGTTACACGGATTCCTTTGTGATGTTACATGGATTCTGTTGTGATGTTACATGGATTCTATTGTGATGTTACGTGGATTCTGTTGTGATGTTACGTGGATTCTACTGTGATGTTACATGGATTCTGTTGTGATGTTACACGGATTCTATTGTGATGTTACGTGGATTCTGTTGTGATGTTACGTGGATTCTATTGTGATGTTACATGGATTATATTGTGATGTTACATGGATTCTATTGTGATGTTACATGGATTCTAATCAGGTGGGTGAGTTTGCTTTAAAAGAGAAATAGATGTATTTTTACCCCGGAGTGAAAGACTATGAACCCTTCGTGGATCCATCTTCGGCTCTTGGGACAAGACTGGAAAACTGTTGTAGATCAAAGAAAGTATAACAAATATATGAGGGAATACCGAGGTTGAGGAATATGTGGTGAAATACTCAGATTTTGCAATATATCGGGAAATACTCAGATTTATGAATATATCATGAAATACTCATGTTGAGGAATATATCGTGAAATACTCATGTTTAGAAATATATGATATAATACTCATGTTTCAGGAATATATCATGAAATACTTGTGCTTAGGAATATATCGTATCATACTCATGTTTAGGAATATATCGTGAAAGACGTACTCAGGTTAATGTAACACAACTACTTAGTAAGGTTGAGGTAAGGATCATCGCCTAGGTAACGATAACCTAAGTGCCCTTACTGAAACACTCTGTCTGCCCTTTCTGGGGTTTTTTACAGCTTTTATACTTCCTCATTTTCTGGATAACTCACTAAATCATTTTCAGGAAACTCTCCGACCGGCGGCGCATTATTATTTTGAGACCGGCCTGCAGACGCAGGTCGAACGAGGCGGAATAACTCCTGAATTATACGCCTGACTTCTTTACCGTGAACGGCCCTTAAATCCTCTCCAAATGTCACAATTCACCTCCGCGCGACGGTTTCAGAGGCCGTAAATCCTCCCGCCTCCCGGAAGAAGCCGCTCGCCACTCCAGGAAAGGTCACGGCGCTCCGCTGACGGATGGCGTGGCGAACGTCAAATCGAATAACAACGAGCGGAGCGAGCGGGATTACACATCGGGCGTTTCGGCCTTCGTACTCACTCGTTCTGCAAAAAACACAACGCTGGGAAGACGTGAAGAGCACGGCGACTGATCAAAAACGTGAACGCTCTTCGTCTGGATTCATTATTGCACAGAAAGAACAATAAAAGCTTCTTTAGTTTCCCTGAAATGCAATTAGATGTCTTTGCTTTGCAAGCACATAAACGACAGGAAGTTAACAATCTGTCCCCCGAAACTGAGATAAGTTACTCGCAATCAAACAATTCAGTTCCGTTCGACTCAAACGCACACAAAAAAGACGGTTGAGTGCAACTCACACACACACACACACACCTACACACACACCCACACACACACACGGTCTTGCCCATTAGAGACTTGAGTTCAAACAAGTCTGACCACGGGGCGTTTAGGGGAGGGGTCAGAGTGGAAGCCCCGAGGACACGACGCTTCCTCCTCCCTCCCCGGGGCTCCAGAGGGGCGAGGCGGACATTGTCTCCTCCCGCCCGGTGTCCCACGGGACGGGGAGGAAGTCGGAGTTGGAGGTGATTTAAACCACCAGAAAGCCCCGACATCACGACACCAGACCCCCCCCCCCCCACACCCATTCCTCCAGTTTCCTGTCTTTCATTCGTGTGCCCCCCCCCCTTCCCCACCACCACCGTATCACCCATCCAGTAAAAAAAAAAAGATCGCAGTCCTTGTGTCTCTGTGTTTTTAAGGAGGTCACTATTGTGTCCTTGGGAGCTGATTTACAGAGTAAAACTGATGACGACTTCCTGTCCCTGGTCTGTTGACGGCGTACGGTGGCCCCTGAGGGTCAAACGCAAAAACATTTAGGCAAACGCACGAGCGCGCGAGAGAAAGTGAGAACAAACGACTCGCCATCTTTGTCCTTATTATATAATTACCTTCGCATTGAAAATCGGCGTGTATTTATTTATTTATTTATTTGTATGCGTGTTACTCGCATAACTCAAAAAGTATTAAACCGAATCGCATGAAATTTGGTGGGATGATTGGTTATTATCCGGGGACCATTTGATTAGATTTTGGGATCGATCGGGTCAAAGGTCAAGGTCATGAAAAGGTCAACATCTTCTTTTTACCATAGCGGGGTCAATTTTTATCCAATTATCATGCAACTAATGCCAAAATGTTCATAATTCAATGCCCAATCTTGTGATATGCGAAGGTATGCGCTCTACAGAGTGCCCGTTCTAGTTCTCAATGCATTCGGGGGATCGCGCGTATGGAAATTTTTTTTTTTTCTTGCCCAAAAAAACCCGTCATTTAAAAAAGATTAAGACATTTGAACGCATCGCGATGAAATGAAGACAATGTCAACGATGTGGAAACTGTAAAAGAGAGCGGACTGTTTTCTGAATGTCTTGAATGTGTTTGACAACCCAGAGGCCACCGTTCCTCCGAGGCCAGACTGCACACACACACACACACACACACACACACGCGCGGACAGTGTGTGTCGGGGAGAGCGGGCAGGAGATGAAATGTCTTATTAGTGAGCGAAAGAGAACCAGGCGAGCCTGAGCTGAGCCAGGGCCTCCATTAACCTGTCCTTCCAGGGGAGAGGCTCGTAAACAAGGCCGAGATGGCAGGAAGAGGGGGGGGGGGGGGGCGGGGTGTGTGTGTGTGTGTGTGTTGGGGGGGCAGCACTCGTCCCTTCAAAGGAAAGAGGAGAGAGCATCTGTGTGATCCCTCTGATGTCGAGGACGTGAACACACACACACACACACACACACACACACACACACACACACACGCACACACGGGGAGGGAAAGAGAGAGGACTAACGCGTGGAGACGCTCCGGATGACAAGCTGTCATCTTCCCTTCGGCCTCCGCATCGGGACACGTGTTGTCCGTGGGAGTGAGGATGAATCCGTCCCATCGGCCCGCGGCGAGGACTCTTCGGGGGGCGCCGGCAGGACGTGTGATCGAGACCCGGCGAGTGGAAGTGGCGGCGGCGCCGGGGTCTCCTCTCTCCTCTCCTCTCGGACGCTCACGGCGGAGCTGAGCGACGGAGAGGAAACCGGAGGAGGAGGAGAGATGGAGCGGCGCGTGGTCATGGGAACACAGGGGGCGGAGCTTAGGACGCTCTGGGGGGAGAAGAGGCGAAGACGTTGATGGAGATGAAGAGCCGAGTGGAGAGCAAAGGATATCTCCTCTTCTTCTCCGATCCCCTCGTTTCCTCTTCCTCTCCTCGTCTTCTGCGTGCACTCTTCCTCTTGCCTCCTCTCCTTGTCCTCTTCCTATCCTCCTCACCTCTTCTTGTTCATCTACTCTCCTTGTTTTCTTCCTCTCCTCCTCTTCTGCTTGTACTCTTCCTCTCCTCTTCCTCCTCTCCTCTCTTGCCCCCACAGCCTCCTGAGCACAGCTGTCTACATGGCTGGACTGTTTTCCCTGACAGGCTGAGAGCCATGAAACAGGAGGGCACCGGGGACCCGGACCACCCGACAACAAGCGCCCCCACAATCTGCTGCTCACAGCGTACCCCCTCCCTCCCTCCCTCCCTCCCTCTCTGAACTCCCTCCCTCTCCACTGTTACAATCTCCTTCACTATTTCAAATATTTACTCCCTCAGACTCTCTCTCTCTTTCCCTCCTGCATTTCTTCTCGCTCACCATGTCTCGCCTTTTTTTATCAGATTTTCTGTTTGCTCCTGTCATTTTCTCTCCCTAATCCTCCCCCCCCCCCTCTGCCCTCCAGTGGCCCTCTCACTCTGTCACATCTGCATCCTTGTTGTTGCCGCTCGGCTGTCATGTGCCATGTTTTTGCCTCAGCCACATGCCATTTTCTCACAAACAGAGAGATGAAAAGGAGGGGAAACAGAGAGGAGGAGGAGGAGGAGGAGGAGGAGGAGGAGGAGGAGGAACGAGAGGGAGGAGGAGGCGGCGCGAAAGAAACCCGACAACAAACACATTTTCTTTATTTTGACCGGCTGCATCGAGCAAATTAAGAAAGCCGTCTGGGATTTTAATCGGCGCTCCTCTGGCGTGACGCGTCTGCTTGTTTTCCATGGCGCTGCGTGGTCACCCCCGTTTTCAACACCAGAGAGGAGGAGGAGGAGGAGGAAGAGGAGGAGCAGCGGGGGCACGGCCAAGGGCTATGGGAGGGGAGTCTCCCTCTTTTCTCTCTCCGTCGTCTCCCCTGGTGGCTGGGCGGAGCTTAACTGGGAAGGGACCAACCTCCCCTGGAAAGCCCTGGAGGGGGAGGCGGCCTCGGGGACGGCTTCGCATCACACCTTTTTTTTTCTTTTTTCTTCATGACCCCCCCCCCCTCCCCACATACATGCATCAAAAACCCTCTCTTATTAACACATTACATCAAAGAGGATGAACATTTGATATTTGTAATCCCCCCCCCTCCCATCCAAGCCCACACCAACTGGAATGATATATTTCTCTCTCTCTCTTTTTCTCTCTCTCTCTCCGTCTCTCTTTCTTTTCAAGAGGAGACAAACAACAATGAACAATGTGGGATCTGTCGCATTCTCCCCCCCGGGAGAAGACTTCTGACGGCGTGGCGTTTCGTTGGGGGGTGAGGAGGAAAGAGGAGAAGAACAGGGGGAACCCCCCCCCTCCCCCTCCCCCTCCCCCACCGTGCAGAGGGAATCAAAGGGAGACCTCAGGACTTTAACCACGTTGTCGCATCAGATTTTTGTGTGTATTTTTGAAACAACCTTCTCTTTTTTATTATTAAAGAAAGCAACTATGCAAAGGAGTGAGTCAGTGCTCCTCCTCCCCCTCGCAGCTCCTCACAGACCCGTCGCCGCGTGACTCTCACCGCTCGGCGCAGCGGGATTGACCCACTTCTTACACCGGGGGGCCCGAGTGAAGGCCCCCGGGAGAGCCACACACACACACAAACACACATATTACATTATACATGACTGAGTACATACGGTTTGACATATGCCGATGAAGAGCTAATAATTCCAGTGACGAGTAGCATCTTCCTCTGGAAGCTTATGACTCTTTAAACCTAATGCACATATAAACACTCATTCATTGGGTTCATGCATTAAAAAGAACACAGCTGGGAAATGATTCTTAATCTGTAAAAAAACAATTTTTAAACAATTTTAAACAAGAAAACCGCAGAATAAAAGAATCCGTATAAATGTGTGCCTTTTTTAATTCAGTCCGTTTAGGGGGGGGGGGAGAGGGCCCTCGAACGCGGCTCCGATGCTACGCTAACGCTCTCGAGGCGTGAAGACGGCGCCCGAGGAACTCACCGTGACACTTTCCCGCTGCTGTAGTAGCGCGTGTGGCGGAAGCCTCCCGAGTGTGTACAAGAGGAAACGTGCTACTTTCATGACGCAGAGCGGTCGGAGCGCTCTTTCGATCGCGACTACGAGCCCAGAGCACAAACAAAATGGTCCGGGCAAAGAGGAGTCAGCGGGTTTTCAGGATAGTTCAGCTGATAAGAGATCGCCACTTCCTGAGAAAACACCCACCTGTGTGTCACTTTCACGAAGTGAAAACACACGATGAAAAGGTTATACGCCGAAAAACAAGAAGTGGTGGTGATCATAAAGTCGCCACACCCTCAGGCCTCTGTGGGCTTTATGTTTCACCCGTAATGGGAAACTAGCATTTGAGACCATAAACTCGTGTTCACGATGTTTACTGAGGCAATACATCAAGTGAGGATCAAGGCTCTTTTCCCATAGACGTCTATACAATCTGACTTATTGCAACCATTCGAGAAAATGCAGGTTTAACTTCTTCAAGTTCCACGTTTCCACCTGGTTGAAAGTATGTTTACTTCGTCGTGAGCCACCGTTTTCTTTTTAACTTTTCCGATCTAAATCGGTCCGTTAGCTTAATGAGACGAAGGTCTGGCTGCAGGAGATTAGGAGAGGAGAGAAACTATCTCCTGTCCGGCATCAGACTGCACTGTTCATCTGCTCTATCACGGGATCTCCTATGCAAAGACCAAAGGGATGTCAGCGCACGCACACGCACACACACACACACACACACACACACACACACACACACACACATAATAATAATAATAACTTTATTGATATAGCACCTTTTAAAAACAATGTTGACAAAGTGCTCCACAGAGAGTCAAAGCAAAACAAATGGAATAGCAAGAAACCAATATTACATTTAAAAGTATATCATAAAATAAAAAATAAAATGGAAAATAATAAATTAATTAATTAAAAACCAAATAAAATTAAAAACAGAAAACTAAATTAGGGGAACCAAAGTTCTGCATAAAAAGACTAGATCACTTAAAAGCTGCACACACACACACACACACACATAATAATAATAATTTCATTCATATAGCACCTTTTAAAAACAATGTTTACAAAGTGCTCCACAGAGAGTCAAAGCAGAACAAATGGAATAGCAAGAAACCAATATTACATTTAAAAATATATATTAAAATAAAATGGAAAATGAATAATTAATTAATTAAAAACCAAACTAAATGAGGGGAACCAAAGTTCTGCATAAAAAGACTAGATCATTTAAAAGCTGCTCTATAAAAATGGATTTTAAGAAGTGATTTAAAAGAAGTTACTGATTCTGCAAGCCTGTGTACATCGCCCCGCAGGCATCCATAGGAAGCTCCAAGGTTACCTCCAGCTATGATCCATGTGACTGATATCTGGACAGCGTCTTTGATGTGGAAATGATGAGAGCATCGAAGAACACAAAGCTCAGGGTCAGAGCTACACGGGAGGACGTCTGAGCCGAGCCGTCCCCTCTGGTTTAACTTATTCATGCCGGCACCAGGAATTCACAAAGACATGTGAAGTGAGTCAAAAGAGGAATGGTGTTGTGAGGGGGTGTGCCATAGCACACTGCAGATTTTTTTGTCGGATCAAAAGAAATATGCACGTGGCGTACACATGGTCGCGTCTCACACGAGTTATTAAACGCGGGCGTTATTAAACCGCTCGTTCGGTCTCTGGTTCAAAAAGTGTGTGACGTCAGTGGAGATTCATCACCTGCGCTAAATCAAACAGGTTGCACCGCGCAGACGAGTTACCGGGACACGCGTTGCCTTTTAAAGCATGTGAGCGGGCGCCGTTCGCTAGCTAACGGCAGACGCACGGCGGCGTCACGGAAGCGCGGCGCCCACCCCTCGGGTAAACCCTGTCAGCCATGTTGCTCTGGCTCAGCCGTGGTCACGCTGAGGACCGCGTGGAAGCAGATTATACCCTCAAATTTCTACTTTAGCACCCGGGAACTGCTCGGTATGCCAAAACTTGCGTTAGCTTGCTAACATATAACCCCCCGTTGAAAGGGAATTGCATGATTTTGACATTTCTGACCTGACAATGAATCAGAATGTTTAATTAAGATGTTGAGTGGGAAGATTTCACATTAAAAATTGATCTCGAATGTCAAAACATTTATCATCAAGCTAAATCTCTGGTTTCTGTTGGATTAGCGTGATACATTTCCTCCCCGCTCAACACGACTTTCTCTGAAACACATTTATCTGTTGAACGAAGACATAAAACAAAGTCAAACATTGACAACGAGTTAAATGTGAGTTAACTAGAACGGGCACTCGGTAGAGCGCATACCTTCGCATATCACAAGATTGGGCATTGAATTATGAACATGTTGACCTTTTTCTTGACCTTGACCTTTGACCCGATCGATCTCAAAATCTAATTAAATGGTCCTCGGATAATAACCAATCATCCCACCAAATTGCATGCGATTCAAGAAGATTTTGACCTTTTTCATGACATTGACCTTGACCTTTGACCCGATCGATCCCAAAATCTAATCAAATGGTCCCCGGATAATAACCAATCATCCCACCAAATTTCATGCGAGTAGGTTTAATACTTTTTGACTTATGCGAATAACACACACGCACGCATACAAATACACAGCGATCAAAACATTACCTTCCGCATTTTCAATGTGAAGGTAAATATACCACGAGGCCCCTTCACTGTCATCTTGTGATGCTACAGTCATGAGCAAGTTTTTACTCGCTAACACATAGTAGCACCACTAGATTAGCTTGTTTAGAACAGTACGTTTTTTTACGTCACTAGCTCGGCTATCGTTTTAGGACTAGCCGGTGAACCCCATGAGACCACTCAGATGAGGCGTACACGAGTTCGGCACTGAAATTAATTTATTTCATCAGACGTCTGTGCATTTTCACGACGGATCCAAAAAAACGAGCCTTTCTGAGCGCACACACTTTCTCGTTTGTGTTTCGGGGTCACAAGCTGCCGTCGGCGATGTGTCGCTTCTCTGTATCCACCGCCAATTCAAAATCCACCCGAGCATCTTGTCATCTTCAAAAAAATATAAAATAAAAACTCCAGAGATGAAATGATGGCAACGGTGTTGTTTGTGCTTTGGGAGGAAACGAGGAGGGCTCTGTGTGCAGGATGGCAGGTGCAGGGAGAAGAGGGGATCGCTCAGGGAGAGGTCAGGATGAATAGAAAAGAAACACACACACTCACACACACACACACACACTGGCTGGCTTTCCGGCAGCACTCCGCGCCTGTCAAAATAGAAATCCCTGCAGTTTTGCTCAGCCCGACATCATTAGTTTGTGGACGTGAAACCTCACCGCTCTTCCGGAGACTTTTTGAGTGAAGGATCCGACTTTAGCTCAGCGCGCCCCGGCCTTGGCGGCGTGTTCTCGTCAGACACGAAACACGACGTACTCCGTCCTACACGGCGGCCGCGAGGGGAAAAGACAAAGACGGGAATCAAGAGGGAGAAGGACGGCATCTACGGAAGGTACGTTTACAGCAAATAAGGTCACATCTGACTCACTATTTTATCTTTCTTTATTCCTTCACGCTACTACGTTTAAGAAAGTATATCACAAATATCGCAGTTTTTACCACCTACACTTATCGTTAATATTACGTTTTACAAAAGAAAAAAAAAGATGATTCACTTTATTATTAATCCACCTAGTAGGACACAAGAGATCTAAAATGTCCTCGTCATCATTTGAACAATAACTCAGACAAAATTGAAAACGGATGCCTCAGTTTGACCGACATAGGTAAACATCAGCAAGAAGATTGGATCTTTCTATTTTCTTAATTTCGCGGAATCCGACGCATCAGCTTCACGAGAAGCCGACAGAGACCCCGGCCGCATGGCTGGGCCCGCCGGAGGGGAGAGATGCACCAGAACCAGAACCAGGACTGCTGGTTCTGGTAGAATTTAGAATAATTTAGTTAAATTTAGCGGTTCTCCAAAGGGAATCTGGAGCTCGGAAACACTACCGCCTTCGTCCGGGCCACCAGAAACAACACAAAACTAGAACGGGCACTCTGTAGAGCGCATACCTTCGCATATCACAAGATTGGGCATTGAATTATGAACATTTTGGCATTAGTTGCATGCCAATTGGATAAATTGGATAAAAGAAGATTTTGACCTTTGCATGACCTTGACCTTGACATTTGACCCGATCGATCCCAAAATCTAATCAAATGGTCCCTGGATAATAACCAATCATCCCACCAAATTTCATGCGATTTGGTTTAATACTTTTGTAGTTATGTGAGTAACACACATACAAATAAATAAATAATAAATAAATAAATAAATACACGGCGATCAAAACATTACCTTCCGCATTTTCAATGCGAAGGTAATGAAAGTATTTTCAAGCAACCTATTGAATTCATTACTTTATTTATTTGCAATGCCATAACAGAGGACGCGGTATTAACATTTTTACTTGAGTAAAGTATCTTGAGGACTTCAGTGGGAGGACGAGGACTCGGGAAATGGAGTGAGAAACACGGGGCGACGCAAAAACAACGACGGCTTCCACTCGTTGTGTTTCCCGTGGCCGACGTGAGTGTGG
>NC_079392.1:24010305-24022805 GCF_029220125.1 Pseudoliparis swirei | reverse complement strand
CTCAGAGTCGAACACGGAGAGAGGACGACCTCAAGAAGGAGCCGACGGTCTTCGTCCCGCCGGCCATCTTAACGAGCGAGCTATTTTGTGGGGGGGGGGGGGGGGGGGGGTAAGCTGAGCATTTCTTGTTAATGTAAATTATTTACCTTCGCCTCTATCCTGATGGAATCTTAATTGTGCTTCCCGCGGCTCGCCTCGTAAAGCGATTCATCAACGTCCTCCTGGACCATGAAAAGAGACACGCCGTGGAGAGGGGGAGGAGGGGAAGAAGGAGGGGAAGAAGAAGAAGAAGAAGAAGCCTCTCTTGTGCTCCTTCTCTTGGCGAGCGAGCTTTGAAAAAAAGGGCAAATAATTGTCTCGTGACTCGGCGGCGCGACATAATTAAAATAAATAAATCAGCAGAGACCCGCACACACACACACACACAGAGACACACACAGACACACACACAGACACACCGACACACACACACAGTTGTCATCTGCTGCTGCTCCTGGTAAAGAGGCTGTGGGAGTGCAGGGACGTGTCTCGCTAAGGGAAGTGGTGTGTGTGTGTTTTCTCTTCTCTTCTTCGCGGTCTGGTTTCTCACACACGTGTGTGTGTGTGTGCTCTTACACTCGCCGGGTCACGTGACTTCTTACTGCCCCCCCCCCCACACCCCCGAGGCTCATGTGCCAAGAATGAAAAATATAGAGACGACCCCCTTCCTCACCGATCCTCCCCCTTGCACACACTCAGATACACACACACACACACACACAGGCCTCTTCTGGGCCGTGTGTGTGTGTGTGTGTGTGTGTGTGTGTGTGTGTGTGTGTGTGTGTGGGCCTTACGGTGTTAATGAACACCTCCACAATGGATTCACCACTAGTGCTCCAAATGTTCTGGAGCTAACTCTTCTTCTTCTTCTTCTTCGTCTTCTTCTTCTTCTTCTTGGTCAAAGTTAGCCACAGATCGCGTCTAAAATACCAACTTTAAATAAAAACATGCGCTTCTCTTTTTCCTATCTTTTCGCTGCACACAGACACACACACACAGACGTCCGTGTGAAACTCTAAGATGAAGAAATATGGAAAGGAAGAGCCGGTGTGACAATAAAGCAATGAGGTGAGAGGTCAATTAAGTATGTGTGTGTGTGTGTGTGCATTCGTGAGGGAAAGAGAGGAGTAAGTGTTGGGGGGGTTGTTGTGTGACACTGTGTGTGTGTGTCCTGGTGATGAAGGGTCAGCTGAGGGTCACAGCTCACCTTTCCTCCTCATCGATCCCTCCCCGCTCGCAGATCGACGTCTCGCCGCGTGGCGCGCGGCCTCTCATCTGATTATTTATCTCTCTTCTTTTATCGAGCGAGAGAGCCGCTAACGAGCGGCAGAGCTCTCGTCTCTCCTCCTCCACCTGTTCCCTGACCTCTGTTCCCTGACCTCTGTTCCCTGACCTCTGTTCCCTGACCTCTGTTCCCTGCCGGCGTCGCCGAGGCCTCGTGTCCGTCTTACAGGCCCTCCCTTTTTTTTCCTTCTTTTTTTAATACATTTTCTTTATCAATACTCGCTTCTCTCATTCGTTCTTTTCATCTCTTATCCTTCTCGCTCCTCCCCCCCCCCCTCCCCCGCCACCCGCACACCTGCACCTCCCGGGGCCGGGTGGAGAACAGACGCCCCTGTGTTCTCTGATAATCATCACATAGCTTGCATGCCTGCTCCTCTTCTCTCTCTCTTTCTCTCTCTGTGTTCTTTCTCTCCCGCCTGCCAGCTTACCTCAGTCAAGCCCGTAACCCCCCCCCCCCTCCTCGCCGCATCTGCCCCGCCATACATCAGCCTTCCTGACGGGCTCACTCAGCACCCACAATGCATCGCTCTCATTCCCTTCGCCTCTCCCCCCCCAGAAGAAATTTTGCAATTGCCTCGCACGATGAAAACAAGCAGATGAAGGAGGATAAAGTTTCCTCTTGACACCGGCTCTGACCCCCCCCCCATCCCCCCCCTCCTCTAACACAAAGTTCAGACGAGGCCGAGCAGAAGACGAAGACGAAGAACTCACTGACAGAAAGCAGACTGCCCCCCCCCCTGCTTTCCCGGTGTGTGATGCAGTCCAGGCTCGCCGCTCGGCCTCGTGACACCAGAACGCAGAGGCAGAACTCTGGAGGCCAGGAAGGAAGGAAGGAAGGAAGGAAGGAAGGAAGGAAGGAAAGAAGAAAGGAAGGAAGGAAAGAAGGAGGGAAGGAAGAAAGGAAGGAGGGAAGGAAGGGAGGAAGGAAGGAGGGAAGGGAGTAAAGAAGGAAGGAAGGAAAGAAGGAAGGAAGGAAAGAAGGAGGGAAGGAAGGAAGAAAGGAAGGAGGGAAGGAGGGGAGGAAGGAAGGAAGGAAAGAAGAAATGAAGGAAGGAAGGAAGGAAAGAAGAAAGGAAGGAAGGAAAGAAGGAGGGGAGGAAGGAAGGAGGGTAGGAAGGAAGGAAGGGAGGGAGTAAAGAAGGAAGGAAATAAGAAAGGAAGGAAGGAAAGAAGGAGGGAAGGAAGGAAGAAAGGAAGGAGGGAAGGAAGGGAGGAAGGAGGGAAGGAAGGAAGAAAGGAAGGAGGGAAGGAGGGGAGGAAGGAAGGAGGGAAGGAAGGGAGGAAGGAAGGAAGGAAAGAAGAAATGAAGGAAGGAAGAAAGGAAGGAGGGAAGGAAGGGAGGAAGGAAGGAGGGTAGGAAGGAAGGAAGGAAGGGAGGGAGTAAAGAAGGAAGGAAAGAAGGAAGGAAGGAAAGAAGCAGGGAAGGAAGGAAGGAAAGAAGGAGGGAAGGAAGAATGGAGGGAGTAAAGAAGGAAGGAAGGAAGGAAAGAAGGAAGGAAGGAAAGAAGGAGGGAAGGAAGGAAGGAAGGGAGGGAGGGAGGGAGGACGGAAGGAGGGAAGGAGGGAAGGAAGGGAGGAAGGAAGGAGGGAAGGGAGTAAAGAAGGAAAGAAGGAAGGAAGGAAAGAAGGAGGGAAGGAAGGAAGAAAGGAAGGAGGGAAGGAGGGAAGGAAGGGAGGAAGGGAGTAAAGAAGGAGGGAAGGAAGGAAAGAAGGAGGGAAGGAAGGAAGAAAGGAAGGAGGGAAGGAAGGGAGGAAAGAAGGAAGGAAAGAATAGAATAGAAGGAAGGAGCAGGGGAAGCAACTGGGGTTCAGGCTTGCTCAAGGACACTCGACTTGCAACTAATGGGGAGGGATCGAACCCACAACCTTGCGGTTGCAGGACGGCCCTCTTACCCCACTGAGCTAAAGCCGCCCAGAAGGAAGGAAGGAAAGAAGCAGGGAAGGAAGGAAAGAAGGAGGGAAGGAAGGAAGAAGGGAGGGAGTAAAGAAGGAAGGAAGGAAGGAAAGAAGGAAGGAAGGAAAGAAGGAGGGAAGGAAGGAAGGAAGGGAGGGAGGACGGAAGGAGGGAAGGAAGGAAGGAAGGAAGGGAGGAAGGAAGACAGCCCAGAAGGGAACCCCCGCTCAGTGGGCGTACCCGCCGTGTCTCGGCTCAGGCTTGTTGTTGAGGTCTCTGAGTGGAAAGAAGAAGGAAGCAGAATAATAGATTTGTGTCGGTCTGGACATTTCATAAAAATAGAAATGAATCGTTCTATTGAAGGAAAACCTTCGTCTGAAGTTCTGCTGAGAGCGTGAGAGGAGATCGGCTCCTCTCGATAACATTCATGTTCCTTCAGGACCACCAGTGGGCAATTAGTTCACTTTAAAACTCCCAACATCAACAGGAATTTACCACGGCCGCTGTGTGTGTGTGTGGGGGGGGGGGGGGGGGATTCATATTCTCAGCATATTTAGCGATAACGTTGGTGATCCTCTGGACTTCTCATGGGTCATCGGTTTAGAATATGACTGCAAGACTAGTTCCCACTGTCACGATGTGGAGTTGTTGTGTGTTTTATTAAATATTTCATTATGCTTTGTTTATGTTTTTTATTCCACTATTTAGTGTAAAAAAAGAGTTTCTTCTTAATAATTATGGTCTCCGATACCAGATTTCCTTCATTGTCATCGATATCTGATCCGGGTATTTGAGTCCGTATTCTAAAACATCGTAATACTTCTCTCACTGGAACGTGTCATCAGTATTTTTGCCGATGATGAAGACGAGCCGTGAAGCATCGACCCAAAATTTGCTGACTTTATTTTTCCGCCTTTTGAAATGAGGTGAATCTCATCCCAGAGTGATGTCACTATGACACTATGACAGCCCCCCCCCCCCCCCCCGTCCTGTGAAGAGGTTTTTTGTTGGCCGAAGGTCACGATGTGAGTCACGGAGCTCGTGTTTCCCGCCGGGGGAGCGATGCCAATACAGGAAGTGGAGGGTAAACAGAGGGAATCCCACACGCTGACGAGGAAACTCCACAGCGGCGTCCTACACTCTCCACACACACACACACACACACACACATGCATTGATACCCACTTCAGGGGAGAAAATGAGCGACTCCGAGAGGCTGCAATAACGTGCAAACGTGCCCTTCATAAAATAACATTTCAGAGGAATTAGCCTAGTTGGTGAAATGTCACGCCCTCGCTCGCCCTCGCCGCGGCGCTTTCTCCCCCGTCGGCGCGTGACCTTATTCCTCTTATCTGCGGCGGCCGTGCAGGACCTCCGCTCGGCGGGCTGCGCGTCGGCCGTTTGTGAGCGACACGCCGAAAAATATGGCCGGGTCGAGAGAATCTGGGTCTTTGTGTGCGTGTGTGTGTGTGTGTGTGTGTGGCTTTGTTTTGACACCAGCGTGAGGCCCCGAGCCGCCTAATGCGAAAGTGATCCGCAGGCCTCCTGAATATTTGATGCTCGTGTAATAGGGAAGACATAAAAAAGCTTTTCATATCTCAATTCATCCCGTCAGAGTCATCGATTCAACCGGCACCTTCATCGAGGGGCCCCTTCCGGTTCGCCACCCCCTCTCCCCAAATCACAATGAGGATTATTTTTATTTTTTAAATATTCCGTGGGCTTTAACCATCTTATTTGAATTATTTACTCGTGGGTTCGACGGAGGGAGACTATTGATCTGAACGATGTGGCTGAGCTAAATGGTGATGGTTAGCATGGGGGGGGGGGGGTCTGTTATCTCTAATCTGTAAATATATGCAAAGGAGATTTACATAACGAGGATGATTCCATCGGGGTTTTTTTTTTTCCGATGAAGCCATTTCTCCAAATATAGTTTTTAGAGAGAGAGAGAGAGAGAGAGAGAGAGACTGGACTCATTCAAGCCAAATGTTTATGAACGAGGCGTCTGGAGCACCGGCGGAGCTGTCATAACACATTCCTTCATCTCTCGCTCCTCTTCGTCGACCGGAGGCCCCCGAGGCCCCCGACCCTCACGCCGGCTCAGACGGCCGCACTTCTGTGATGATGATGATGGTGATGATGGTGATGATGGTGATCCAAGGAATCGTGCATCTGGGTCAATGAGTGCCCGCGAGGGCCGAGCAGAGAGCGGGGGAGGGGGAGCAAGAGGGGGGGGGGGATCAATACACAATATCTTACAAATTGAATTTGACCTGGATCGATCCGGAGGGCGCGCGTGACCAGCTGAGAGCGGCGCACAGTGAATCCGGATGATCAGGGGGGAAGGGGGGGCGGTGTAAAAGGGCTGAGAGGGGGGGATGGAGTGTGAAGGGGAGGTGACGAAGGTATCGTATTGGTTTACCAGTCACTCAAGTCTCCCTGTCAACATCATCATCATCATCATCTTTAAAAGCATAAATCTGTCTCTACGACGACAGCTTGTATGGACTTAGTGTTCTCATCCGGTCTCTGTATGTCTCATTGTGTCTCTTCTTCTTCTTCTTCTTCTTCTTCTTCTTCTTCTTCTTCTCCTTCTTCTTCATATGTTGAAAAGTATAAAGTTTATTGCCAGGAATGTTTACACAAGGAATTTTTTTTTTTTGAAGGAGCAAACATTTGGGACATGACAAACAAACAACAATCGGTTTGGTGTGTGCTTCAAGTGGTGTGTTTTAGTTAAGTGTATGTTTACGTGGCGTGTGTTTAAGTGTTTGAAGAGGTAGTCCTGGGGGGGGTCAGTCGTCAGTCCCGGCTCCATTGATATTGAGCATTGCCGAGGAAAAAACGGAAAGTGGCGGGTGGTTGTGGTCCTGTTCTGATGATGACCCGCAGCCTCCTCCCGAGGGGGGAGGAACAGGGAGTGTCCAGGGGGGGGAAGGCGACAATCTCTTCTCTGGCCCACCAGTGACCTGGAAGAACAGGACTGGAGGGAAGGCAGATTGCAGCCGATAACCTCTCGGCCGAGGCGGATGATGCCTGCAGCGATGCCGTGGTAGAATTGTACCATCATTCTCCCTGGCAGGTTGAATTTCAGCTGCCCCAGGAAGTGACACTGATACAAAAAAAGGCCAAATAAAGCTTTTTCAACTTCTATAAATTGTTATCAATGACAACCCTTACTCTCGAGCCTCTATATACACATATATATATTCAGTATATATATATATTTATATAAATAAATATATATATAAATATATATATATACATATATATAAATATATATATATAAATATATATAAATAAATATATATACATATATATATTTGAATTATTCTCATGTTAATAATATGACTAATCAGCGAGATGAAACTGTTCTTATAAAAGAATATTTTCTGCTTTGCAATTATGTGTAATGGACAGGTGTAGCGGCGGCGGCAGCTTCACCTCGCGGCCTTCACGCAGAGACTCGTTACCACGGCTGATTTACAGGTGCGACGAATCTCACCTTCTGCCCGTTGTTCAGCAAATGATCTTCTTTTCCTTTTTCTTTTCTCAAAACAAAAACAGCGCCGTGCGTCGCTGTCGTGTGAACGCCGGTGGTTTTCTTCTTCTGGAGAAACCAAAGAGAAAATCAGACGCCGCGACCAAGAAAGGTGATGTCACCTGCACGCAGCGTTGAACACACACACACACACACACACACGCACAGGCCAAAGGTCACGGGGGTCAAAGTGAGAATAGTCAAAGAATAAAAAAGAAGAAGCTCTCGCTCCATTCTAACCCGGAAGGCCCTTTCGGTAGCGACGGTGAGCGGGGGGGGGGGGGGGTGGAGGGAGGGAGGAGGGTCTCCGCACACGGGGTCGAGGGCTCATTTACTATAATCCTGGACATGTCTGGATCGATGGGGGGGGGGGGGAGCTTCTCCACAGAGTCCGCCAATACAGAGCCCCCCCTCCTCCCCTCCCCCGTCACCCTATCAGTCACAACCACAGCGCTGAGCTAAAAGACACCTCGGCCCCTCCCCCTCACCTACACACATATGGACTGAGCACCAGACACACACACACACACACACGTATATACACACAGACAATCAAACACACACAATCCCTATTGATCACCCCCCCCCCCCAGAGGCCCCTTGCAGTTTTGGGGGGCAGGGCAGCCTCGCAGGGGGGGGGGGGCAAATGATCCACTGGGGGGGGTCACTCACTCACACTCACTACTGGATGGCCCTGACACTTAAACTACATTAATCACTACCTAGGCAACGCAACGCTCCGGTTAGGGAGAGGTCAAGGTCAAGGTCAGACACCAAAGAGAAAACCAGTACACGCTTTCAGGGAAGGTATCACAAGTATTTCTCTCTTCTTTTTCTTTTTTTTCAATGAATATAAAGAGTTGTCGGACACATTTCCTGAATGGGGGAGAAAAAAAATAGAAATATAATGTAGACGTGACATTTTGAGTTGAAGGAAACTATTTTAGGCGATGTGGGGACCGCTACGGCGAATTGGACCGTTGAATATTTGCGAATGAGCTTCTTTCCTTTTCTTCTTCTGGTGTTTCCGTCGCCGCGGCGCTCTCGTCTCCTGAGAGACGACATTTCAAGGAATTAATCACAGTTCCGGGGAGTTTAACTCCGGCGGAGAATGAAATCCATTCATTTAACTTTTAGTTACGAACGCGCCGACAAACCGTCACATTTATGACATGTCTTCTCTCTGTTGATATTTAGAGCTTTGATAAAAGAGGCCGACGCCCATCGGCTCCGTCGAGAAGAAACGCTCTCAGTAAAAAAAAATGTGAATCCTATGTCCTTGTAAAACAGGAAGTTCAAATCCCCCAGAATCCCTTGTGAGGACAATGACCTCGCTCGCTTCTGTCTGGTTTGTGTGTACGTGCACGTGCACGTGCATGTGCAAATTGAGACAAAATGCTTCCAACAAAAGTGCAATTTGTCAACGCAACTTGCCGACGCGGCAGAACTCGACACACACACACACACACACACACACACACACCGACACACACACGCACACACAGATGTTACAGCGTATGGCT
Source organism: Pseudoliparis swirei (assembly GCF_029220125.1). Classification (NCBI taxonomy): domain Eukaryota; kingdom Metazoa; phylum Chordata; class Actinopteri; order Perciformes; family Liparidae; genus Pseudoliparis; species Pseudoliparis swirei. The sequence goes on along the minus strand of NC_079392.1, from coordinate 24,014,521 downwards.
CTTCTGAGAGATTCACGCTCGTAAATCATAACCACGGACAGACGTGGAATAACAATCTTGCATTTCCCATCAGTGTGTGTGTGTGTGTGTGTAGGGGGGGGGGGGTAATGAGTGGAAGACCATTTCTGAGGAGCTTCAGACCCACGAGGCTCCAGCACCTGTCCCTCGGCTTTCAGTGTCGAAGGGAGAGACGAATGTTGGGGGGGATTGTGTGTGTGTGTGTGTGTCGGGGAGGGGGTGCTCAGCCTTCTCCATCTGCATACTCACCTCCTCTTAATCCCCCCGACCCCCCGATCCTCTTGCACGCACCTCATTCCCTATAAGCCCCCCCCCCCCCCCCCCCCTCCAAAGAGGTTTGCTGTCTATGGATTTAGCCTTGAGGGCCTAAGTGCCCCCCCCCCCCCTTCTGAAAAACCTCAATTCCAGTTTACGGCGGCAGCGCTAAGCAACAACAGCTAATGGCAGAGGATGAGGCTAATGAGGGGGGGGGGGGGGTCTGTATGGATGCAGGGTTTTTAATTAGGCGGCGAGGGGTGGGGGGGGGGGGAGGGGGACGCCCACGGGGGAGTGCTTTTCTCGGCCCGGGACACTTTGCTCTGTGACTGACAACTAATCGTCGGCTCGGGGGGGAGGTGTGTGTGTGTGTGTGTTTTAGATTTGGAAAAGGCTTTTCTAGTGAGATAGTTCAAGGAATACGTTACGCGTTCTTCTTCTTCTTCTTCTTCTTCGGCCATGTTGCTTCATTTGGCACGTTTTGCATATTCATCGTCACACTGTGGATAATGTGCTTTTGTTATTGTTATTGTTATTGTCCTTGATGGCGGTGAACATCTGGGGGATTTACACTGCAATGATTCCCTTTAAAAGGACAACGCCGGCAAAACAATACTCTCTCTCTCTCTCTCTCTCTCTCCCTCGCTCTCTCTCTTGTCGTTTTTTTTTGTTTCTTCCTGCAAGCACTTCTAAAAACTTCCCTGTATCTTTGTTTGCTCTGCAGCTGCTGCCTCCTCAGCCCCGCGTACGAGAAATGACGTCAAGGGAGAGAGAGAGAGAGAGAGTCTCTCGCTCCCTACGCTGCTTCGGGTTTCAGTTCGTTACCATGGCAGCAGCAGCCACTTCCTGCCAGAGAGGGTCTTCCTGTGTTCATTCATATGTGTGTGTATGTGTGTGTGTGTGTTTGAGCGTGTGTGTGCTTGCTGTGTTTACATTGCCATATATGGGGTTGAGGGGGGGGGGGGGTATGAACAATGGGCTCAGGGCTTCCCCCAAAAGTCAAACAAACACCATTAACAGTAAAATAAGTACTCTGCACACACACACACACGCACACACGCACACACACACACACACACGCACACACACACACGCACACACACACACACACACACACACACGCGCGGCCATGTGCCACGCTCCTATCAGACTCCATCACCTCCACTTCCAGTCCATGGAGTGTAAATGTGAAGCTCCTCGACACAAAGGATAAAGCACAGAAACCGGTTGGAGTCATTTGATCTTAGCGTTAATCACGCCGCGGCTTTTTGCACACCGCACTGTTTCCCTGTCGCTAACGAGCCGTGAGACAAACAGCCAATGAGAGAGCCTCGTGAATCTCTCTTCTGAAGGAGGTTTTTAAATTCACCTTCTTCCTTTTTTTCTTCCTTCTCAGTGGAAAGTATGTTGAACCCACGCAGACGACGGGTGTTTCCTCATGTGCGTGCTCGACAAGAAAGAGGGGGGGGGGAGAAGGGGAGAGAAGGGGGGGGGACATGGCTGTCTGTGTAGGGAGGCTCCCTCTGAAGGATCTCTGTCCTCTCTGAACACCGACTGCTGTCACACACACTTTGGGGGCTGATAAGCCTCCCGGTGCCTCGGAGGTGAAGGGTGTGTGTGTGTGTGTGTGTGTGTGTGTGTGTGTGTGTGTGTGTGTGTGTGTGAGGAGGGGGGGGGGTCCCTGACTGGAGAAAGGCCAAACTCATTTACATTCAGGGCATCGTGGCGCTTCATGTATTCACCAGCTCAGCTGTTTTCAGACACACCGTTAAGCCGCTCCATAGATCACAGCGCCGACGCCCACTTGCGGCGAGGGTGGAGGGATGGAGGGTGGAGCGATGGAGGGTGGAGCGATGGAGGGTGGAGGGGTGGAGGGTGGAGCGATGGAAGGTGGTGGGATAGAGAGATGGAGGGTGGAGGGGTGGTGTGATGGAGGGGTGGAGGGTGGAGCAGGCACGTGCACAGATAGAGCCCTAGTGGTGCTCAAGCTCCGCCCCTTTGCCCTGGATGAGTAAAGTGCCCTTTTTGCTGGAGACACGTTTTTTTTATTCATCCGTATTTAAGAATAAAAGTTACTCTTTCTGTCATCAAGTGTGTTTTAATATCCGACGCGGCATTTATTTGAGTTCTTGTGAGAATTTCGCCTAGACCCGCTCCGCGGCGCTCACGAGCCCCCCCTCCTCTCCCTCCCCCTGCCTCGCCCCTCCCTCCTTCTCCTCCGCGCAGGTCTCCTCGCGCCACCGAACGGCTGCACCTCCTTCTCCTCTGACCCGCAGCACCACACACACAGGTCATGACGGTGTTTGTCCCCTGACGTTGTTTTGTGATAAATCAACCACAACATTAGCGCTGCTGAAAACATGACGTCACAACTGGTCCGACGGTTCCGAAACAAATAAACAAACAAAAACTCCGTGATTTCAAAGCCTCGTCCAGCTGTTTACTGACGTTAGTTATGTTTAGAAAATAGAGAGAAGAGAAGAGAGAAGAGAGAGGGAGAGAGAGAGAAGAGAAGAGAGAGGGAGAGAGAGAATTCAAGAGAAAAGAGAGAGAGAGGGAGAGAGAGAGAGAGAGAGAAAAGAGAGAGAGAGAGAATTCTTATTCCGTTCTATTCAACAGGGGCTAGTCTAGGATTTGCGTGGCCAGACTGAAAAAAAAAATCATACAGCCTCTCTTGTTCAGAGGGCCGGGCCAAATGTGGAGGCGGGCCGTATCCGGCCCACGGGCCTTAGTTTGAGGACCACTGCTCTTGGCTGTTGATGTCTATCAATATCGCTCATTTTGAAAATGACGTAAGGGGGCAATACGGATCCGTATCAGACCAGGAGGAGGGCAATACGTGGCTGGCATGACGACCCATTAGCCAATCAGAACGCTTGTGCTGTTGTTGCTATATAATAATTCATCTTTATTCATAAAGAAAATGTAAGCTAGCGGTCTGATGCTGCCAGAGGAGCTGCAGGTTGAGGATGTATTGCATCATCAGTGTAATGCTGCTAATGCTTCAACTCTGTCAGAATTTTTTTGTGGCATTGGGTGCCCTTTTTTTTGGTTTGAGCACCTGCCCCCCAAAATGTTTGTGCACATGCCTGGGGTGGAGGGATGGAGAGATGGAGGGATGGAGAGATGGAGAGATGGAGAGATGGAGGGATGGATGGTGGAGGGGAATAAAACTCATGTCTCCCCTTGTCAAAGTCTTTATTTCTCGTTAACTTGATGAAGAGTTTCTTCTTCTTCAGGTCGTCGGCTGCGGCGGCCATTTTCTTCCCTCACTTTCACGCAGAGGGTTGTAAAACACACGAGGAGCGAACTCCCAAAGATTGTGATATTACAGCTCTGAAAATCAGAGAGGAGGAGGGGGCGGGAGGAGGGGGGGGGGTATTCGTGGGGAGAGAGAGAGATGCAGAAAGTGTGAGAAAGAGAGAGAGAGAGAGAGAGAGAGAGAGAGAGAGAGAGAGACGGTGAAGGAGGCTCAGACAATTTATCCTCACAGCTGCTAAAGGTCACAGGAGCAACTGTCGAAAGGTACCTGATCTCCTCTCAGCGGAGAGAGAGAGAGAGAGAGAGAGAGAGAGTTGCTGTCATCCGTCAAATGTGACGGATGACAGCAACAGCAACACTCAAAGGTCAGAGGTCAGCCCAAAGGGAACCTCTTTATTATCGCAGCAGTGGTCCCGAGTTCTTCGTGTCATTATTCACAGAGCAGAATTATAAAAGGGTATATAAAAGTTAGTTTTTTTCAAATTTTTGGATCTTTTTCCTGATCCGATGTGAAAGGTCAAAGGTCAGGGATGTCGTACGTGTCCAGACTGTAAAGCCCTCTGAGGCAAATGTGTAATTTGTGATACAGAGGCGGCGGGTTCCCTCGCCGCGGTGTGACATTTACAAACCCTCCTCAAAAGAGTTGAAGCCTTAAAATAAACCACCGCGTGTTTCAACTCCA
>NC_079392.1:24000305-24005305 GCF_029220125.1 Pseudoliparis swirei | reverse complement strand
CGAGGGACGTGATGTATTCGTGGCGACGCGATGAAGAAATGGGAGACGAGGCGGTCTTTGAGGAACAACTCCGACTCTCCGAATCGCATTCGATTCACTCAAAACAAGCTTTTTAAACTACGCGGCTCTCGTGGCCGCGAGCGCCGCCGCCCCGCGTCTCGACCAATGAAAAACAAGCTTTAAAATCCGACACACAGCGAGGGCAATATTTTTAAGGCACAGAAGCCTTGCCATAATAGAGACTCCACCAGCTAATAAGCACGAGAAACGACGGATGCCCCGGTGTCCTCGGCGGCAACGAAAACAAAAATGGCGCCTTGATGACAACGATGCACACGGAAAAAAAAATTTAAAACCCCAAAAAACAAAACACATTCCCGCCCCACATTGTCCCCAAGTGTCTCTTTTTTTTTTTTTAGTGAAAGGTAAGGCCACTTAAAAAAAGAAGAAGAAGAACAAAAAAGATGGAGGGTTCACCAAAAAAATAAAATAAAGGTAATCTCTCACTGCAAAGTCTGGGAGTGCAAATGTGGTCGCGGACGGATGGAGAGACGGACCAGACGCCTCTCTCTCTCTCTCTCTCTCTTTGACGGGCAGAACCGTAAATCCGCCGGTTCCCTGCTAGAGTACGTTCGGACTGGAGGGAGGAGGAGGAGGAGGAGGATGGTGGGAAGGGGGGAGGCGGCTTAACAGTTCCTCGGGCTGACTGGGTCCCCGAGAGTCACGGTGGAGGTGAAACCAGCATTTTTGGGAAGGGAAGAGGAGGATGGAGAAGGGGGAGGCGGCTTCATCAACAGAAATGTTCGTAGGCTCCTTGAGTCACATTGGAGGTGGGGGGGGGGGGGGTTTGTGGGGGGGGGGGGGCGGAGTCTTTGCTCGTTATCATCTTCATCAACAAAAAAAAGTACAACAACCTAACCAACGCAAAGCAGCGTCGTTTATTTTCTTCACAAATTCATGCATGTTGTCGACCTTCATCCCCGCGGCGCCCGCCGTCTTTTTGTTGTCGTTTCCTCCATCCACAGAGAGGAAAAAAAGATCGGCGTATTTATCACTTCTGCATGCGAAGAAAAGTGTCACTTTTTTGTTGTTGTCGTCATCTTCGTCTTCCTCTTCTTTCCAAGTGTCCGTGTGTAGCAGCAACGCTGTGAAAGGCCGAACCTGATATGTCAACGGATGTACTGGTGGAGGCACTAGTCGATAAATGAGGCTGGATCCCGCTTCTTCTTCTAGCCCCGCCCCCTTTTTTCATTCCTCTGGAGGACTTGGGGGTGAAGGAACTTCCAATTGGGTGTTTTTTCATCCGTTAGGAAACGCTGGGGTTGTGTGTGAGAAGACGAGTCGAGACATAAACACAGGGTTTTCTAAAAAAATCAAAACATACACACACACACACACACTCATAAACCTTTTTGCCAATTGTCACATGTATGTACACGAAACCCCTCGAGTCCGTCCGGGTCCGTCGGACGCGAGGCGGCGGGATGAGATCTGACTACAGTGTAATTCATGAGCTCGTGAATGATGGATTCAATGTGTTCGTTTGTTTTTTGAAAACAGCGGATAGGAAGAGAAATAAAAAATAGATTTTTTTACCATATACATTTAAAGATTTTAAATCCTCTAAAGCACTTTCTGTTCATATTAATTAATTGTGTTTTACTCGTTCCCGTACCCTACGTCACTGAGGTTGATATCAATTCTTTCCGTATTGTTTTTTTTTTCCTCCCCGATTTTAGGCCCCTCCCCCTCGCCCTTACACACTCTGACCAGCTGTTATAAATCAAGAAAATGTGCAAATCAACAACTACTTTTTTTTTTTTAACTGTCATATGAAAACCTGAATGCTTCGTGAACAATGCTACATCTTTTTGTTTGTTTATAAAATATAATAATAAGTTTCAAAATGAAAAAGGAAAAAAAGAAAAGAGTGTAACCACCCCGAAACAGGTTTTAAAAACCAGACTCTGGTCGGCGAGTGTTGAGATCGATAACAATGCCCGTTGGAATAATCCATTGTTCCACCGTTCTGGCGTCCACGTGATCCCGTCCTGTAATAAGTCCAGAGTGGATCTCTTCATTGCTGTCCAGAGAGCACTTAAAAAACAAAACAAAAACATCTTCAAAAAGAAAAACACCACCACCCCCCCCCCCCCCCCCCACTGACTCCTGCCCTGCTCAAGCTCAGGTCTCGTCTCTGTAGAAAGTCTTGTACGCAGTCGTATCCCCCAAAAAATTCAAGCGCCAAAAGAAAGTCGATATTGGGTTTTTTCCCCCACACGGTCGACTGCGAAGGGGAGTGTGAAGAAAAAGTCTGCCAGGAGGGTCACGTTGACTTCCTCTCCTTCCTCTTCCTCCTCCTCCTCCTCATCCTCCTCCGTCCCGCTCCCTCCAGATAAATCTCTAAGTGAATCCCCGAACGCCGTTTTTTCTTCTTTTTTTCGGTAATCGAGACGCTTTCGGGGAGGGGGGGGGGGGTTCTTTTTTCAGGCCATGACGAACTCGGGCTTCAAGTCGGTCTTGACGTCGGGCTTCCACACCGAGTCGTCAAAGTCCAGGTCCATGGAGCCCTCGCTGGACGCGCTGCTGTTGCTGCGCCCGGCCTTGCGGTTGGGCAGCCACTGGTACGGCGCCCGCTGGTCCCGCCGCGCCTTCCGGCGCAGCCGCTTCTGCTGCATCAGCACCTGCAGGCGCTCCACCTTGCAGCGGGTCGCCCGGTTCTCCGTCTGGCGGACGCGGTCACCTGGTCGGGAGGAAAAAAAAGAGGGGGGGGCGGAGTCAGAGTGTGTGCGTCGGCAGAATTAAGTCCAAACAAACACACAAAAAACTAATCGAGAAGGTTGTCGATGTCTATGCCTCGTCTTTGTGTTTTACTGCGTGTGTTACACACACACACACACACACACACATTCCTGCTCAACCTCCCCCCACCGAGCCTCATTAGCCCCCTCGGTGCCATTTTCATCCCCTTATCGCCGAGTGGGGGGGCGGTAGGGGAGGAGGAGGGGGGCGGGCTTTGTAGACCTGGATCTCCTTGAGAACCAATAGCGAGGCCGGATCTGCGGACCGATGATTCCCGCGCACGTAATTGCGGGCGACGCGACCTCGGTGGCCACTAAGTATATGAATATATATTAATATATTTATATATAAATAATTATATATATATATATATTTTATGTATATATATAAATAAATTAAAAAAATATATTATATATATGTTATATAAATATATATATATATACGGGGGACTTGGAAGGAAGGGAAAGGAAACCGCAATCTATTAGCCGGCTCCATTAGTATCTGTCTGGGAATTAAATAATTAAATAATGGGCTGGAATGTCAATAATCTGAAGAGCAGCAGCACGCGGCGCCATCTCTGCTCAACCAGAACCCCCCCCCCCCCACACACACACACACACACACTCAGATCCGCATTCGAGTGCATCACGTATTCACACACACAAAACACACGGACACTAATGTGTAGGCCCCGCGCACGTGTACACACACACACACACAGGCACGCACACACACACAGGCACACACACACACACACAGCAACAGCCGCAGTAGCTTTTAACGCGGATCGATGGCAAATTAAAAAGACCTATTGATTAAACCTGAGCTCCGGTGCAGCCATCCATCTCGAGGCCGAGGACAACGCGATCGGCTTCCAATAGAAAATGCAAGCGAATGGAAATTGTAAGCGGAGAGAGAGAGAGAGAGAGAAAGAGAGATTGGGTTTTCTTCCCCTGTTCTTTTCTTCTTTATTCTAGCTCTAGCTTCCCACTCTTAGCTCATTGACCCAACACTCCCTCCCTCCCGCCCTCCCGCCCTTCTCTCTCTCTCTCTCTCTCATCCCTCCCCCCTTTCACCCTGCAGCTCCTCCCTCCCTCCCTCCCCCAGCTCTTGGCCCATGTCTCCCCAGAGACAGCGAGGTGGGGCAGTGTGAAGAAGCATGAGGCGAAGAGAGAGGGGGGGGGGGGGGAGGGGCTTTATGGGTTAAGGAATTCCTCCCCCAGGGCCACGGGGGGGATAGAAGAAAAAAGGAAAGAGAAAAGGATGGCGGAAGAGGGTGGAGGGTGGAGCATCAAGCCGGCGGTGGCAGTTCTCCGGATCGATCGCCGGCCCTCCACCGCTACATCGGAATGACCCCCCCGGCCCCCGCCTCCCCCCCGCCTCCCGGCCCCCCGCCTCGGGCTCCGGTCACCCGCCTCCCTCATCGGGTCGAGCGGCGCATTAACTAGAACATTTTCAACCGCCGCCCGTAAGAACTGAACCGAAGAAGGAAGGAGGAGAATAGACACCAGAAAAAAAGAAGAGGACAAGAACACTTCTTCACATTCAGACAGAATCAGTTAAAAAAAAAAAATTCCACTTCCTGCCAAAGTGCGCGAGGGCAGCGCGTCATCTCTGGAGAACAGGGGGTGTACCAAGAAGAGGGGGGGGGGGGTTCTCCTACATGAGCGCCATTGTTCCGCTGCCTCAGCGCCATGTGACATCCACACACGCCGCCTCGAGGCTCTGTTCCCTCCCCCTCTTCCTCCCTCTTCCTCTTCCTCTTACTCCCCCAGCTCTTGTGAGGTACAAGCTTTAAAAAAACGGGGGGGGGGGAAATGTAATTTTTTTTTTTTACGCTCCTTGAAGTACGGCCGTTCGCCTCGTCTTCGAGTCGCCCGCTCGATCCTCGACGCCTCGGCGGTTCGATCCCCTCGGACGACTCCGCGGTGTTTAAGAGCCGGAGCGGGGGTCAAGGCCTTTGTCACGGCAAGATCTCAGAGAATGCCGGTGTGTGTGTGTGTGTGTGTGTGTGTGTGTGGCTATTCATCAGCGTCACTACCGGAGCCCTGGGCCGGACACAGCTGGCCGCGAGCATCTCCAGACTATGTTTATGACAGAAGGGCTATTATTAGGGCTGGCTGAGAGGGACAGACTATACACACACACACACACACACACACACACACACACACACACATCACCACATACACACATCA